>NC_086317.1:381473930-381774858 GCF_036172605.1 Pelobates fuscus | reverse complement strand
TTTTAATATTGTTATATATTTATCTATCCTCTATATATAAAGGGTTATTCCGAGCATTATGGCCACTTCAGTGATATGATGCAGTGGTGCTTGAAGTCTGTATCTTAAAGGGACACTATAGTCACCAGAACAACTACAGCTTATTGAATTTGTTCTGGGGAGTAGAATCATTACCGTCAGGCTTTTTTGCTGTAAACACTGTTGTTTCAGAGAAAATGCAGTGTTTACATTACAGCCTAGTGATAATTTCACTGGCCACTCCTCAGATAGCTATATAGATAGATCTATATACATGAAACCAAGAGGGCTGCACTCACCTGAACATGCATACATTATAGGGTGCTGCTAAGGGCCAAAATATACAACATACAAAATACAGAATCCAGGTGTGAATATATATATAATATATATAGATCTGCCTTCAAGGGACTCGATAGTCATCAGAACCACTACACTATAGCTTAATGTAGTGCTTCTATAGCATGTGCCTGGAGGCTGAGCACTGAGCACATTGCTTTGTCAGGGAAAAAGCAGTGTTTACATTACACCTCCATTGGCAGTCACCCATTGGGCCACTAAAGGTGCTTTCTAATCCAGTGCTGCACAGCGTGCAGCACCTATGTTCAACAAATACATGCGAGGACGTCCAACATCCGTTACCGAACCAAAAATTTGTTGGGATCCAGGAAGCGCCTCCAGTGACTGTGTCTGGTAGACAACCACTGGAGGCAGACTTAGTGCAACAGGGACAGCGCACCCAAACCACTTAATTGAGCTGAGTGGTCTGGGTGCCTACTGTGTCCCTTTACACTGCATGATTTATTGAGTTGTTTTCAGCTGCCAGCAGCTCACTTGATCGGTCAATCAAGCATATTCTGTGTGTTACTGACTATAGCAAAACATGCATGTGCCCTATGATTGTGTGTAGCAGTGTATAACATGTACATGGTGTGATATGCTAGGATGAAGAACTAGATGGAACGAATACAAAGCAATGTTTAGTTTTTCAGTAACAGAAATGGCAGAGATCAGATTTGCATGAATCTTCGCAACCTGTGTAACTCTCGGTATAATATATTCACGCCCAGCTACTTAACAAACAGCTCGAAATCCAACCAGACTTAACATAACAGCAGTTGTTTTGTTTTAATAGGTGTCGTGTTCTAAGTAAATGCACCAAACAGGCTTAAGAATAAATAGAAAACATTTTACTTAAAATAATCATTGTAATCTAGACCTGTCTTTTCTTCTATTGACCAAAATTACATTATCATATGTTATCCCTTTAAGAATGTTATGGCGGTTTTAGTAAAATCATGCATAACTTACTATCCACATCCTTTACACAATATTACAAAACGAAAAAAAAAAACATAACAATATGAAGAAATAATATGTGTGTGTGTTGTTATATATAATCTACATACCATAATCCAGGTAGGAGAGATGTATAGTTCATTATGTGCAGTTGCAGGTAGAAAGCTCATAGGTCTCCTATATATTTTCTATTCAAGATGAGTTTCATTGTTTCACTTGATCATAAAAACTGATTGTAGGAGGAGTTTGTACTTTACTCAGACATCTCTAGCCCCAGCTGGTGTTATTACCATGTGAAGCACATTGCTCGGTGTGTTCACCACTGCCGAAAATAGCCAACTACAGCACACATCTACCAAGATTATTTGTTAAAAGAACAGATTTTGTCTGAATGGACAAAATTCGGTGAAAATGGCAGAATTCGGACCAGAATAGTAATTCTCATATTTACTAACGACAATTCCAGTCAAAATTCATTCTTTCCAACTAAATCTGTTTCATTCAATCGTAACGGCCAGGGTCTGGTTTAAAGACAGTGCTTTTTACATCTCAACATTATACAAAGTATAGGAATCAGAAGATGTACAATATAATAGAGTTCAAACTGAACCAGGACCAGATGCCTCCAGCAGGAATCACATTTGCAAATTGCAGGGGATAATGGTGTGACGGCTGGCCAGCACTTGCTAGTCAGCTGCCCCCTATGGAAGTCAATATTATCCATATATTAGGATAAGGTATGTTTTAAACCAGACATCCCCATCTGCCATGCCGTGGGTGGGGCCATATCTAGAAAATCCAAGAGCAACCCATGACTGCTCACTATAACTATAAACCAGCGACTGAGCAGCCAAAGTTCACTAGAAAGGCCCTGTCTGTATAATAATAGCATGGATCTGGAAAAGGTTCCCCTGTACACCCAGCCGTGGGCATCGGGTGGGAGCTACTTATTAAAATAACAGGGCAGCCTATTATCCCCCTAGCCCCAGCCATTGGGGACAGGAGTGGGCTGTTAATTATATAAATAAACGTGGGGGAACTAATGTCCCACCAGCTCCAACCCATCAGTGGAAGGTGGGGGGTATTCATTTAATTACCGGAGGGAGGACCTAATGTCCCTCCCAGCTACCATTTATAAGGGGCTATTAATAAAATATAGAAGGGGAGATTGTCCCATTGTCCACCACCGAACCCCTCAATGTCGCTAGGGGTCCCCAAGCACCTAGCCACCTTCCCAATAAAAAAATCTTGCTGACCCCCTAACTTTAATAGTAGCAAAAGGGGCCCCAAAAATCTAATACCTGTTGTTATACCTTTGAATTCCTGACATAAGTTGAAAAGATGCAAAAAGCTCACAAAAGACTAAAACCATAAAGCAACAAAAATTAATCTATGTGAGCCGTGTAAGGGCTCCAGACAGAATGATCTTTCAAGTTAGGAAAAGCTTTTATAAAGGCTTTCCCACAATTTGAAATCTCAGTAAGCTAACAATACAGAGATCTCTGACAGGCAAGTCTCACTTCTGTTAAAACTTGCCATGGGACTATTCTCAGACACTTGGAAAATTTGTTGTTTTTATTACCCTTTAATGCTGTATTAGAAACCACAGCCCATGGATGGGGGCTAGGGGGACATTAGTTCCCCCACGTGTATTATTAAATAAATAGCCCCCAACCACTGTCTATGGGTCGGGACAATAGGTCCCTCCTGACTATTAGAAGAATATCCCCCACCCACTGACCATGAGAGAGGTCAAGGGGACACAAGGTTAACCTACCTATTTTTATTGTCCCCTATTTGCTGGACACAGGTCACTCCTTAGGTTAAAAATAGAAGACGGTGATGTGTCCATCCCCCATTTCCCCACCCGATACCCATGGTGGGGGCCTGTTCTAGTTCCTCCCTGTTATTTTGCAGGCCTCAACTCCATTGAATGGGTTTAGTTACAGTGTTAATTACTTGTAACTCATATTATTATTATTAATCAAAGTGCAATGCGCGCAGACCTGTCAGTTCACACTATCACACCATGTGACACCCAATCTTGCCTCGGCCCTCCCAATCATATGGCAGACTGGCTCTGTAATCCAGTGTTAGAAGCAGCAGGGGAAAGTGTAGTGCAAGTGCATAACTGACTGTGCTCGCTCTGCACTTTTAATGATATTGAGGAACAAGCTGATCCATGTAGACAACACCTTGTATAAACGATTCATGCTCTATTTTTGAACTTTTCTATTAGTTATTGACATCAACTCATTAAAATACATCTTACTAGTTTGTGGTGAGAATGAAACTTCATCAGATGCTTCAATGCTTACTGTTACCGTGGTAACCTATAACTTGTAAGTACAAAAGTATTCAAAAGAAGTGCTAAAAGAGCATATGTCCCAAAGTGTACAAAATCCAGCAGGATTTGGGCCTCTCTGTACCTCTGTTCTGAGATGGTACCCTGGTGCGTGGTTTCTTGGGAAACCAGAGCAAAGTCCACAGAAAGTGTGGTGTAAAAGCATCATAACACATGCTTGCTTAGGACACTCTGACCAAACAAGAGCACTTCAGCAGCACCAGACTGACCCATGCTTTTTTGGTGAGTAAGCACCATAGTAAATGAACAATAGTATCTTCACCTTCTTTCCAAATTACATATCATTCATTGTTAGGAGAGATGGATATTTATAATGTCTGTTTTGATCAGTTTAGCTTTTCAATGTATGGCAACGGTGTATACTGCAATTGTATTACAGATTAACTAGGTTAAAGGAATATTAAGTGTTAGATTTACTAAATATAGTTGTGGTGCACATGCATATAATACAGCCTTCTTATAGACAATGACTGGCATTAGATTTTTTCCTTGTATAATCCATTCCGTACACATATTGTGTAAACATCGGTCTGTGTTGGTATATGTTGCCACCTGGTGTTCACAATGGGGCTAACCTACAAATTTCCCTGATTAGTGCATAACACAATTTGTCTTAAAGGAACAATCTGATAACCATAACAACAGTATGCACGTATAAATCTGTTTTGTGAATGGGGAGCTACTGATTGGCTTAGAGCACCAGTCTTAAACTTTCAGTTTGAATAATCAGAGCAGGAGAAGGACATGGGCAGAGCTAAACTGTGCTGGAGAGGAGACTTTGGGGCTAAACTGTCAGTGAACGGTTTGACCCCTAACATTAAGCCATGCTTAACTGTGGCACGATAACAATTTCACCCCAATTAAGTTGTTATGGTGTTCAGAGGTTCCCTTTTATGCAGTGCCCTATGAATAATCTACCCTGAATTTACCACCTGGAAATAATTCCCAATATACCCTTGTTAATGTGTAAATGCATTTATATGAATATTCTTCATGCTGCTGATTCCTGTTTTACTTGCAAGCAATTTGCTGGAAATTATAGCAAGTCCGAATCACAAGTTGAGTACCCATTGGGGTCAATGAAGTTTACAAAAATATAATTCCTACATAATCACATGTCCTGATCATATCACTGAAGAAAGGAAATATGGGAAAGGTCATCATCCATGTGCCTTTGACATATCAAAGAAATAAATCATTTAGATCGTTTCTACTTATGCTACATATAATCTCCTTAACCCCTTAAGGACCAAACTTCTGGAATAAAAGGGAATCATGACATGTCACACATGTCATGTGTCTTTAAGGGGAGATTAGAGACGCAGTGCAGTTTGATGCAACGTGGTAAAGAAATGAATTTGATTCTTAGTCATAACTTATTCTGCCCTTCTAAATAGCAAACAGTGTGGTTTTATCAAGCAATGCCAAAATCGGTGAAAAATGACTGCAATCTGTGCAGATGAAAGTTCAACCTATAATATGTACAATCTCGTAGCCCTTTTTAAAAAAAACTTTTTGTCTTATTCCAATTCCATAAAAAGGGTTCTCAAAATGCAAAGAAACAGTTCATTGTGGACACCAGCATCCATTTTTAATATATAACAATTATAAAACATAAAAAAACTACACTAATACCTTACCACAGAATGTCTCTTTTTTGAAAGAAATCTGTCAGTTATCCATCTTCTTACTTAATTCTTGAATGGTAGGAATGTGCCAAACACATTGTTGTTCAACTTGTTGGTAATACCCCATACATTGAAATTAAGTGATAGGTGATATATGTGTTGTTTCTCACAGGTATCATATGAGCTTTAAAAGTTCAAGCTGTTTTTCTACATTTGTCATCATAAAATATAGATATAAAAATGGATTTTAAAGAAAAAATCTAGATTATTACTTACATGCTATTATCAAAATGCATAATTGTAGTTTTAGTGAAAGTAGTCAAATAGAAAAACTAAAATCTATTCAATAAGCATTAATCACTACTACAAACTGAATAAAAGCAAATCTCAGGATTAGCTTTATTATTTGTATTACATACAATACGGCTTGTGTCCTAAAGGGAAATGAGTAGTCACTATATACATAAAACATACAGGAATCTTTTCTGAATAGACAATTTATAGAAGCAAAAAAATAATTATCCCAGTTCATCATATAAATAATCCACTGAGTGCATGCAGCTCTAAAGTGCCAATGTGTCTTTGATGAGTCGTCTCATTGTAGTTGTGACAGATGTGCCCAGAGCGTCAGTTATCTGATAGGTAATTTTGTGCAGATAAGGCTGCACATCCTTCAGACTTGTGTCAAAGACATTGTTCACATCAAATTGGGCAGGCATTTTAGGTATGTATTCATGTTTGTTCATAACTTCAACAATGTTAATGATCTTTTCGCCAAGTTTTTCTCCGACCTTTTCTCTACAGATCTGTCGCTCTTGCTCGTTCGCAAGCGAGACCACGTTGACTTTAATTGTCCACACTTCCCATGGAATGCATTCATCTGAGAAAGGCCAACGAGACTTCTTCTTCTGGTAGAACTCCAAGGACAACTGGCCAATACCATCACTTCCAGAGTTTCTTAGTGCATCCTAACAAAAAAAAAATATTTATTTTAGATCAGTTTGCTTATACGTATAACACTGCATGGTTTGTTCTCAAAGAATCCAGGTAAACAAAATCTGGCATTGGTTAATAAATATTCCAACACTTTTTTAACAAATCAAATTATGGAAAACAATGAAGGTGATCCAATGTCTTACCTAATGTTTAATAAATATCGCTTAGATATTAAATTTTTAATAACCCAAATACCTAGGCTTATTTTCCCAGTCCCCCTTTCTAACAGCCATCTATTGCAGTCACTGCCCACTATTTTGCTACCATCCTTAGCTTTTTAAATCCATGTGCTCTTTCTGTGTGCAGCATTTTCTGTATGACGATTTTGAAATGCAACAGATTGTTGTAAAGTAATGAGCACTGGCTGGGATAACCGACAGTCTGACCCAAGTTGCTTAAAGTTGGCTATGTTGAAATTCCAATATAGATGAATTAAAAGAAAGAGATGGTATATTATAGCAAACATTATATTAAGACTTTTTAATGGCATTTGTGCTCTAATTTTTCATTTATATGTCAGGAATGATTTGAGGATAAATGTTTTATATTACATAGTTTAACTTATATCATATTAACGGCAACATTCTAAAAGTACTACCAAATTGTAAAGATAAAGCTTCATAATGACCACATGGAGTATGTACAGTTAAACTAAGAATCTAAACTAGCATACAGTACTTTGCACAATGCAATTGTAGCCCGTGAGGACCACAGTAATGTATGCTGAGATTCCCACTGGTGCTAAAATGCAATATGAATGATCCTTTAAATGTTGTTACACTGAGAGGGAGTAGGGAGAAGACTGCAATTCACAGTCCCTATACAGAAATGAAGAAGGGCAGAATGGACCCCTGGCAGACTAATTTATTTCTATGCAGGATGAAGACCAGCTCTGGAGCAAAGGGGAAGGGATATGGGACTTTATAGATGTAATTTGTTTATACATGTAAGTTATCCAGTATATACATGTAGGAGGTGGTGTAGGGGAGAAGCATTACCAATTTAACAAAAAAGAAAAATGATAAACACATAAAATATTTTGTAGAGAGGAAATTGGATGTCTCTCACCTTAAATTCACTGACTGCTTTGTGTAGTGCTCTGTCCAGCTCATCAGAGGACACCCTGACATAAGTGAACTCTATGAAGTCACAATCAATGTCCTGTGTTCCCACTGTGCCAATGGAATAGTTCCCTTCTTTCTTATAGTGAAACTTGCCAGTGCTGCGGTGGAGGAGTATAGTATGTAGAATTGCCAGCATTGCCTCCTCTACCTGACGTCCCTCGACGGACACTTCTAACACCTCTGAACGGCAATTCATCCTCTGCTTCAAGTAATAGCTGTCCAGCAGTTCGGTGTCTGCCTGAAAATGAAAATGTACAGATTCCAAATTATTACCTTTACACTCTGTAAACATATAACCAAAATGTTTCAGAGAAACAGCAATGTTTACATTGAAGGGTTAAGACTGCCTCTATTGGCTATTTTTTGAGACTGCCACTAGAGGCTCTTTCTGCCCTCTCACATAGTTTAACTCTGTAAAATGACAATTCTTCAACGAGGGGCATGGGGGAAACAATAAGTTTAGGGACACTAGAGTGTTTCAAGAAGTTATACATAAAACTCAAATGAAAATATATGTTTGCTTTTTAAGGGACACTCTAGAGAGTCTATAGTCTAGATCAAGCAAACTAAAGTGCTTTTGGGATTACCAGGAAGTGCATCCTTGTACCAATTCATAAAGTGCTGATTACAAAAGAAATTGGCATTTGTATGAATTAATTCCATGGCAATCAAGCTGACAGCCAAGAAAGTTTCCTGGTTCACTCTGCTTTAGTGATCATTCCAGCGGACGTGAAAGCTTCCATATGGTAGCAATAGCCTTAGACCTTCCTATGAGAAGCATTCTACTGGCCAATTGGCGCATTGGAGTGTTTAATGCAATTGCTGATTGGAAAGGGAGAAAGTCATCCTAGGACTGGCGCAGAGCAGTGGTGAGATAGGATTCGAAGCTGGAGAAAAAGGTAGCCTAACATTATTTATTTATTTTTACTGCACATTTTTTTTTATTAGTAAATGAGAAGAAATATTAAATGAACAGATAAGAAAAAGGCATGAGCATGTCTAGCTATTACTTGGGACTGAGGTCAAGCTTAGCCAAGCTAAAGAATTCAACTGAAGACAAAGACGAATGCATCGGTTAGAAGGTTTGCTAGACATGTGGAGCATTTTTAAGTAAAAACATGACAAGCTTTCCTTCATGCAGGTCAAAGATTGTGTGAATAAAAGGTAAAAGGAAAGATTCACAGAACTGTATGGCTCCTAGTAGAGTGAAGAAATCGGCCGCCTTTCCTTAACCCCTTAAGGACACATGACATGTCTGACATGTCATGATTCCCTTTTATTCCAGAAGTTTGGTCCTTAAGGGGTTAACTCTGGCGCGTGTAGGCCAGTACTTGCTGCCGTTGTTCCCACTAGCGAGGGGCTTCAGGCAAGGCAAGGTCTCAATAGAATTGTTGGGGTGCCCTTTGGGTAGGCAGCACCTTGGCCAATTAGTCCCAACTCAGTAGCACGGAATATCCTCGGGTAAACGGTGCAGATAGCAGGAGCGCATACAAGACACGTCTTGTAAGCTAGAGAGTCAGGGTCTGCCCCCTTTATTTATTTTGGAGAGATTGCCTTGCATGTTAAAAATGAAATGAACATTCCAAATGTTAAAAATTAATTGTTCTTTTAAAGTTGGATTGTTGACAGAAAGTTTTAAACTCCCTATAAAAAAACATAGCATATTTAACACCTTATAGGGTTTCAGCATATAGAAAACAACTTGGGTTTATCTGCTGAAACAGAAACTGCTGAGAATCGACAAGATAATTTCAAGTTTTAATTTAAAACAATTATACTGGATTTTTTTTTTTTTTTTTTACATTTTAGCCCAAAATGAGCAGTTTACTTTCAGTTCTTTCTGAAAATCCCATTTCATTAAACAAATCCATAACAAGAAGTGCTGCTGCTCTTCATATGACATATTCTAAAACAAATCTGCCGCTTAGTTTATCCTACTCCTATGTGAGAATTCAGTTGTCAATAGCAATAATATATATATATATATATATATATATATATATATATATAAATTTTTAAATCATTGCACACATGCCCAATTTTCCTTTTGACGCAAGCTGGTGTTCTATCAAACAGAATACCAGGCGCCATACAAAAGCCAATAAATATAACTGTAGAAAGAGAAGGTCTGTACTCACGGCATTAAAGTATCTTAACGTAAAGTAACTTTTATTCCATTAAAAGTAGAAGTATCCAAGACTCCATTCCCGCTTACAAATATTAAAGTATGTTGACGTTTCAGTCCCCTTCCCCAACAGGGACCTACTTTGATAATATCTGTAAGCGGTTACGAAGTCTTGGATACTTCTAGTTTAATGGTATAAAAGCTTGTTGATACTTTAATGCCAGGAGTGCAGACCTCTGCTTTATTTATTATATATATATATATATATATATATATATATATATATATATATATCCCAATGTACAGCGCTACGGAATGTGGTGGAGCTATATAAATAATAAAATAATAATTATATATACACACTATTTTACCCACGTTTACACCTGAAGCTGAAACCCCAGTTGATATAAGTTTCAATCTGTTAGGTCATTCTCCCTGGAGCTAGACATGCTGATTAAGCCCCTCCACTATGAAGGAGCAGTCACTCCCATTATATGATGAATGCACAGGGAAGCCATCTGCCATAAAGAAGTCACAACATTCAACATGTCATAAACCCCGCCAAGCGGACTGTCCCCTTGTAACCCGTGAATGTATATAGTGATAAAACATAAATAATAACACATAGAGCGTGCATCAACCCCAGCACCACCTACCAGCCCCGCCGCTCACTTCCTACTGCTTATAGGGACCAAAACAATCTACGTCACTGGGATGTACCACCGACACCCGCATCGCAGGTCAACACACAGCTATCTTTGCACAGACAGGGCATGGCATTACACGACGAAAGCAATTCAATCCGAGTGCAATAATTCAGAATGTATTTGGAGTTTCGGAGAGAAATATTCTTGGAATTATCTATCACCCCCGTTACAGCTAGACATTGGTATGCTCCGGTAGGTATAAAAGCTGCAGCGTCACTTCCGGCTGTGTAGATGTAAACGGTAAAGAATGGTCTGTGCTCTGATAGCAATCCGGGCAGGACACAGTGACCATCAATGATTGATTGACTGTGAGAGGAAGTGGTCCTGTGTACACTGTTAATATTGTGCATAGCTGTATTATATTACAATCTGGATTTATTATAACATAGTTTGTGGCACTATTATACAGCTAACACTTTTTATGTATGTTGAATGCTGTTTCTACTCCATCATTTTTTTGTTGAATCATATTTTATTAAAGAGATACTATAGAAATACAAACCTTTTTCCTAATACTATAGGTCTTGATATGGGCTTTCACAACTCAGGCTACCAAACAGAGGTATTCTGACACATGATTTCATAGAGAGAGATATACATTCCAGACATTGTCACAAGATACACACATAGACACTCAAAGACACAAAGACGAGTACACACGTTTACAGATACACTCTGACACACCCCAATACAAACTGCCAGACAGACACACAATAATAACCACACACTTTGCTAAACATACACACACAATTACACTGCTTGTACGTTCTCAGGGCAGTGGGGTAACATTGCACAAAAGATAAAGGTAAAATGGATTACATGTATCAAAAACATTGGTTGCTAGAAGAGTTTACAATAAAATCAAATCTTACTTGTTACATAATACAGTGGGATGAGTGGAAGTGAAGCAGCTTGATGAGGTGCTGAGAGGGAGAGAAGGATGTTAACAGTACTGTATATATAGGGTTGCCACCTTTCTTGGAAAAAAATACCGGCCGTGCTAATTTGCATAATGAATTATGAATGTGTGATGTCACTGCAAACGACATCACGGGATGTTGCGTAACATTTGGAAGAGGAAAGTTACATACAGACATACAGTGTTATACAGACACCGACATAGCGACAGTTTCATACACAGTCACACAGGCACAGACATTCAGATACAGTCATACAGACACTGACAAACACAGTCATACAGAGACATACAGGCACAGACATACAGATACAATCATACAGACACTGACAGTGACATACACAGACATACAGACAATAATATACACAGTCATACAGACACTGACATACACAGTCATACAGAGACATACAGGCACAGACATTGAGATGCAGTCATACAGGCACTGACATACACAGACATTCAGACACTGACATACACAGTCATACAGACACTAACATACAGGCACAGCCAGTGAGATACAGTCATACAGACACTGACATACACAGACATATAGACACTGAAATACACAGTCATACAGGCACAGGCATTGAGATACAGTGAAACAGACACTGACATACACAGTCATACAGGCACAGACATTGAGGTACAGTCATAAAGACACTGACATACACAGTCATACAGAGACATACAGGCACAGACATTGAGATACAGTCATACAGGCACTGACATACACAGTCATACAGACACTAACATACAGGCACAGCCAATAAGATACAGTCATACAGACACTGACATACACAGACATATAGACACTGACATACACAGTCATACAGACACTAACATACAGGCACAGCCAATGAGATACAGTCATACAGACACTGACATACACAGACATATAGACACTGACATACACAGTCAGTCATGCAGGCACAGGCATTGAGATACAGTAAAACAGATACTGACATACACAGTCATACAGGCACAGGCATTGAGGTACAGTTATAAAGACACTGACATACACAGTCATACAGAGACATACAGGCACAGACATTGAGATACAGTCATACAGGCACTGACACACACAGTCATATAGACACTGGCATACTCAGTCATACAGGCACAGGCATTGAGATACAGTAATAAAGACACTGACATACACAGTCAAACGCAGACATACAGGCATAGACATTGAGATACAGTCATACAGACACTGTCATACGCAGTCATACAGACGAAGTCATACAATTAAGAAATAAATATAAATATAAAGCAAACATTTATTTCTATATTCCTAAGTGTTCCCATCTTCATTACTGGCAGGTTTGCTCTCCCTCTATAAACCCTCCCTGCAGGGACCTGGCTACTGACGTGACAAGTTGTATCTCTGTGTCCTGTGGAGAGGGGCAGGGGTGAGCACTGTAGAGTTGTAAAACGCTGCTCTGCCTGATAACCACTTCAGTGCTGGAAAGGCAGGAGGCAGCCACAGCACACTCAGAGGAGCACTCCTCACTGAATGTGAGTGAGCAGAGGAAGCAGAGGAAGTGTCCGGAGCTAAATATCAATCTGAGAGGATCTCCCAGGTATGTATCTCTCCTACTCTGCCTGAGTATCTCTCCCACTCTGACTGTCTCAGGGAGCGTGGAGAGAGATACATTCAGAGCTGGGAGAGGCTCCTAGAGTTCCATCACACAGAAATACCGACCCCTGCATTGCTGGCATTCTTGCAATACCGGCACTGGCCACACAGCCTCAAATACCAGCTGTGCTGGTAAAATACCGGTCAGGTGGCAAACCGTAAGTATATATTAACAGTATATATACACAGTTGTAATCAAAATTATTCAACCCCTATTGACAGACAGGTTTATTCAGTATTTAAAAAGGATAATACGGGGGCGCGGAGCCTGGCAGCGAAGCGGGCCGGTCGTCATTGCCGCGAGCTCTGATACTCACGGGCTCAATCCAACGAATATCGGCTGACAACCTCACCATCCACCAACGCAAATACCACCATAGCATGGAGGGGAACCCCCGGAACCGACCGATGCCATTCCGGTACACCCCGAAGCAGTCAAAGCCAAAATCTAGAGCCCGGGCCTACCTCCCATCAGCCCACCACGGCCTGGATTACTTGTTTGACGGGGACTTCCTGGATGACGCGTGGGACACATCCCAGCACAACTCCAATCATGGAACCTTCGGAATGGGGCGCAGATCGCAGAAACCCCAACCAGGTACAGCACAGCCTGATATAGGCACACTGCTACAGAAACAAACACCCGCCAAAATGGCCCTGTTCCCCCTCAAGAGTCTAACTCAGTGGAGCATAGCCCTCAAGGGGTTACACAGTCAAAACTCACACCCCAGCAAGATACCACTGAACTTGCCACTAAACAAGACCTACAACACATGCAAAACATGCTGCAAGAAATACAAAGCCTACTGGCTGCAGATCTACCCACACTCAAAACCAGCACGCAACAAATCACTGAAAAAGTACTACACACTGAGGGAGAAGTAAAAGGAATCCAAAAAGAAATCACCTCGCTGCAAGAATCCCTTTCCCAAATGCAACACACTCAAAAAAACTTGGAGGTACAAATAGCAGCCCAAGAAGACAAACACAGAAGCAACAACATCAAAATATGTGGTATCCCTGCCTCAGTCTCCAAGGAGGATCTACCACACTATGTGCGACGTCTCATGCAGTCCATACTTCCCCCCGGGGTGGCAAGGAAACTCACCTTTGCCGGAATATACCGACTACCCACTCCAACACGGGCATTCACACTCCTCGCTGGAGACGTAATAATCCGCTGCGTCCTTCCCCAAGACAGGGGACACATAATGTCGGCACTCAAGGGCAAGACGCCACTCGACTTTGAAGAGTCCCAATTGACTTTTTACCAGGACCTAACTAGAGCCACTCTCCAATGGAGAAAAACCTTCAACGACTTCACCAGCCAGCTACGCTCAGTGGAAATACCATACCGGTGGAGAAACCCACGCCACCTCCTGGTTACACACCAAGGAAACACGTACAAAATCACTACAGGAGCCGAAGCTGCCGCGTTACTATCAAAACTGGGTCTACCAACCAAGACCACCCAGAACGCTTCTCCCGCTTGGGACCCAGAGACGATCGAACAATTCATCCCGAGGACACAGAGAATGGACACTCAGGCCACTTGACGGGAATGGGGAGAGAAGTCTCCTACTCCAACCTGCTCACAGGCTAAATATTGCAATTTGCCGTTTACCTATGGTTTTTCTCCTTTTTCTCCTATTACTTTTTACCTTCTAATACTAAAGTTCTGTTGTTTTCTCCACGACTTAAGAATCGCGTTTCTAGTGACGCCCTAAGAGCATGCCAGGGATGGCGTTGGCGCGCTAGTGCACCAGAGGAATGTGTGCTGCAACAAGGTCAAGTGAGGCTTCTGGACTTTCAATTCCACTGTGGACTGGTATACATTTAAATTTTATTTTGTTAGTATCCATTTTGTATCACTTTTATTGTTTTAATAAAGTACTTTTTTAAGTAAATATCCAGCCCTTTGGATTTCTGTTTTTTTCTCACCTGGCTCCCTGGATATCTATCAAATTCATAAATTTCACCCAAGTGCTCCATACCAGAGCAGGTTTAAGCTCTGGAAATTGTAAGTAGAATCAGGGGCGTACCTAGAGCATTTGGCACCCGGGGCGAATCCGGGTCTTGGCACCCCCTCGCCTCCCCCCCCCCCCCAAAAAAAAAACCTGTACATGTTTTCTTTTTTTTACAATTTGTAAACTTTGCAAAACCGCTGTCAGCCCCTCCTACAAAACCCTTGTCCTTTCCCGCCCCTCTTTTAAAACCCCTGTCCTGCCCACTTCTACAAATCCTGTACTGCCCTCATCTACAAAACCCCCTTCCACAAATCCCCTGCTTATCCCCCCTTATAAAGACTCCTGTCCCAATACAAAACCCCTGCCCCATTTTACAAAATCCCTGCAGACCCACACACACATTTATAGGCAGACAGTCACACACACAGTTACAGGCATGCAGTCACACACAGTTACAGGCAGACAGTCACACGCACACAGTCACATGCAGTCAGTCATGCACACAGTTACAGGCAGACAGTCACATTTACATTGACACACACACGGCAGCAGCAGACAGTCACATGCACAAAGTCACAGACAGATAATCACACACACGTTTACAGGCAACATCAAACAGTCACAGGCAGACAGTCACACATACATAGTCACATGCAGTCACACACACAGTTATAGGCAGACAGTTACACACACAGTCTGTTACATGCAGTCACACACAGTCATAGCCAGACAGTCACACACACACACAGTTACAGACAGAGAGTTGCACACACACTTACAGTTACAGACACACAGTCACATGCAGACAGTCACACATACAGTCACAGACAGTCATGCACATAGTTACAGGCAGACAGTCACATATACATTGACACACACACACGACAGCAGCAGACAGTCACAAGCACACAGTCACAGACAGTCACACACACAGTTATAGGCAGACAGTTACACACACAGTCAGTTACAGGTAGTCACACACAGTCATAGCCAGACAGTCACACACACAGTTACAGACAGACAGTTACATATACAGTCACTCTCACACACAGTCACAGCCCTGTGGGCTGGAGGAGGACTGGATTCCCTGAAGCCTGTGGAGAGGCAGGGACAGCAGCGGGTAAGGGCCATATCAAGCCCCGCCCCCGCTGCCAGTTTGGCTCCGCCCCGATGTTTAATTAGCTCCGCCCCAATCTACCTCCGTGTGGCCAGTTCAGCTGCTCTTAGCGTGTGTGAGCTGTTCTGGCCGCCCAGCAC
Source organism: Pelobates fuscus (assembly GCF_036172605.1). Taxonomy (NCBI): domain Eukaryota; kingdom Metazoa; phylum Chordata; class Amphibia; order Anura; family Pelobatidae; genus Pelobates; species Pelobates fuscus. Next base: position 381,758,820 of record NC_086317.1, on the reverse strand, counting down.
CCTAACTACCATGGGGCACTGTGCAGCCACAGCTCACACAGCCCCCTCCAGCTCCCAGACAGGGTCATGGAACTCCCTACCCAGTGGCACCCGGGGCGGACCGCCCCCTCCGCCCCCACCCTTAGTACGCCACTGAGTAGAATACTTACCTGTATAATATGTTAATTTTATAATTTTAATATACACTATTGGTTTTCCTATCTGTGCTTCCCTCCACATATATTACTGACTGCTGTTTAAAATATCTGACATCATATCCTTGGACGGGGATTGTTCCATCCTGGCATGCAAAATTAGAGCTAATTGAAGTGCTGGAAAGTGTGAGTGTTCTATTGGCACTGTCTTTATATCTACTGCATTTCTTACAGTATTTTACTATTGTTAAAAATACGTTTCACAATTATCCACCTCCGTTGATTGTATGTATAATCCTTCAATGAATCCATCTTGCCTTCCACAAGCTACAGATTCCCAGTGCCAGAGGATGCAAAGCAACCCAAGAGCATCACAGAGCCACCACCTTGCTTAACTGTAGGCAGATTGTTCTTTTTTTTTAGCTTTATTCTTCGTACTCCAGACATACTGCTGAGCCACTGGGCCCAAAAGTTCCAGATTTGTTTAATTGCGCCACAGAAAAGAATCCCAAAACTTCTGTGGCATAGTTATATGATTTTGAGCATATTGGAGCTGACATTTCTTGAGTTTTTGGGTCAGTAGTGGTGTACGCCTTGGAGTTCTGGCATGGAAACCATCTACGTTTAGCACATGCCTTACTGTGCTCACTCGTAGCTTTCCAATCACTGTCTTGTGTTCCATCTATCCGAGAGGCATTGCGGTCCAAGCTTGGAAAGCTACAAACAACGAGCACCAGCAGCGAAGGATTAGGATAAGTAAAAATCGTATTTAAACAGCAGGAACCAGAGGAGCCACATCAATGAGCCTGAGGAAGCCAGGAGAACTGTGAAACGTGTTTCTTATTTGAAAGGACTCAAAGTTACCGTATTTTTCGCTCCATAAGACACACCTCACCATAAGATGCACCTAGTTATTAGAGGAAGAAACCCAGAAAAAAAAATATTCTGAACAAACTGTCCCATAGTGTTTCTTACTATGGGACAGTTTGTTCAGAATATTTTTTTTCTCCCCTGTCCCATAGTGTCCCCCCCCTCCCATAGTCTTCATCCCCCCCCTCCCCATAGTCTTCATCCCCCCCCTCCCCATAGTCTTCATCCCCCCCTCCCCATAGTCTTCATCCCCCCTCCCCATAGTCTTAATCCCCCCTCCCCATAGTCTTCATCCCCCCCTCCCTATAGTCTTCATCCCCCCTTCCCCATAGTCTTCATCCCCCCTCCTCCCATAGTCTTCATCCCCCTCCCCATAGTCTTCATCCCCACCTCCCCATAGTCTTCATCCACCCCCTCCCCATAGTCTTCATCCCCCTCCCCATAGTCTTCATCCCCACCTCCCCATAGTCTTCATCCCACCTACTCCCCATAGTCTTCATCCCCATAGTCTTCATCCCCCTCCCCATAGTCTTCATCCCCCTCCCCATAGTCTCCATCCCCCCGCTCCCCATAGTCTCCTCTTCTCTCCCATATTCTCCTCTCCCATATTCTCCTCTCCCATACTGTCCCCCTCCCCTTGTTTCATAATTACTTACTAAATGCTAAATGCAGGAATCCAGATAGGTATTGTAAAATAATTACTTTATTAATAAATCTATTAAAACAATCAAAAATTTAAAAATACAACTACCAATATATACCGTATTTTTCGCTCCATAAGACGCACTTTTTTTCCCCTCAAAAGTGAGGGGAAATGTCTGTGCATCTTATGGAGCGAATATGAAACTTTACTTACCTGTCTTGTAGCGTTGGCCAGCAGCACAGGGCGCACCGCGGTACTGGAACTTCAATTTCAGGTTCCGGTTTCCTGCGGGACTGAAAGGAAGTGCCCACTCAGCTCAGTGTGCACACTTCCTTTCAGTCCCGCCGGAAACCGGAACCTGAAAATGAAGTTCCAGTACCGCGGTGCGCCCTGTGCTGCCGGCCAACGCTACAAGACAGGTAAGTAAAGTTTCATATTCGCTCCATAAGACGCACAGACATTTCCCCTCACTTTTGAGGGGAAAAAAAGTGCGTCTTATGGAGCGAAAAATACGGTATATATTGGTAGTTGTATTTTTACATTTTTGATTGTTTTAATAGATTTATTAATAAAGTAATTATTTTACAATACCTATCTGGATTCCTGCATTTACACAGAAGGGAGAGTAGTCCCAAACTACACAAAGCCTTTTTTAGTGAGCCAGGTCACAGGCTCTACACTTGTGAGTATATAAGCACTAGCATTATTACTCTGTTGTCAAGTGGAATTTCACTATATTGTCTATCTCCCTTATTTTGAGAAACTCTGGAAAAATTGGTGCTACTTCACTGAAGAGGGGATGGCTAACGGGCCTACAGGCCTTTTACACCAGAGCTAGGTTTTAAAACTCTGGAACATTATTATTATTATGTTATTATTTATATAGCGCCAACAAATTCCGCAGCGCTTTACAGTGGGTGGACAAACAAACATGCAGTTGTAACCAGACAAGTTGGACACACAGGAACAGAGGGGTTGAGGACCCTGCTCAATGAGCTTACATACTAGAGGGAGTGGGGTAAAGTGACACAAAAGGTAAGGATAGTATTAGACTAGTGACAGTTGCAGAAGAGGAATCAGTCAGGATCTATTAACAGTTTAATTGATACGCTTTTATGAAGAAGTGGGTTGTAAATAATTTTTTGATGGAGTGGAAACTGGGTGAGCATCTAACGGAGGAGGGAAGTGAGTTCCACAGGAACGGTGCAGCCCTCGAGAAATCCTGAAGGCGAGCATCAGAGGTGGGAGTATGGACAGAAGATAGACGTAAGTCTTCAGCAGAGCGTAAGGGCCTAGACGGGACATACTTGTGCATTAGGGAGGATAGATAGGTGGGAGCAGCATTATGTAGAGATTTGAAAGCAAGAACCAGAATTTTAAATTGAGCCCTATATCTTGCAGAATAGCCCACAATGGATTTAACTTCTTATACTTCCTGTTCCTCCTCTTGGACTGGAGTAGGAACCAGAGGAGTAGTGTACCTAATGTGAAGAAGGATATACGCATTATTATTATTATCACCATTTTTATAGTGCCAACAGACTATGTAGCAATTTACAAAAGAGGGGGGATTTAACTATAAATAGGACAATTACAAGAAAACTTACAGGAACGATAGGTTAAAGAGGACCCTGCTCAATGAGCTTACAGTCTATAGGAGGTGGGGTACAGAACACATTAGGACAGGAAATAGAAATCAAATAAGGTGGGAGTGAAGCAGAGCTGGAGGAGAGAGTGGAGTGCTGCCCTTTAGGAGAGAGCAAGAGACAGGTATGTGAGGTAGAGGTTACTCTGGGAGCCCATAAGCTTTCCTAAAGAGATGGGTTTTAAGGCACTAGTTAAATGATTGAAGACTAGAGTCTGACGGCAATAGGCAGGCTATTCCATAGGAAGGGAGACGCCCGCGAGAAGTCCTGCAAGCATGAGTTGGCCGTACGCGTGCGAGCAGTGGACAGGAGAAGGTCACGGGCAGAGCGCAGAGACCAAGAAGGGGCATACCTATGGATCTGTGTACAGATATAAGAGGGGCTAGAATTGTTTAGCACTTTGAATTGATTCCTATACAATACAAGGACTGACAGAGGGGTGAGGTGTGAGAGGACCGACTAGAGAGGAAAATCAGTCTGGCGGCAGCTTTCATTTAGACTGTAGAGGAGCAATACGGCTTTTGGGAAGACCAATCAGGAGAGGGTTACAATAATCCATGCAGGAAATTACTGGAGCATGGACTAGCTCCTTTGTAGCATGTTGCGTAAGAAAGGGCCGGATGCGGACTATGTTTTATCAGAAGAGGTTCTGCCTGGTACAAAACCTATTTGGTCGGGGTCAATTATATCGGCTAATGTGGTTTTCATCCTGTTTGCTATTATTGCAGAAAAAATCTTAACATCGGTGTTTATAAGAGAAATTGGTCTATAGCTTTCCACCTCCATTGGCTTTTTGTTCTGCTTCAATATTGGTATTATGTTTGCTCTTAACATTTCTTTAGGGAATTGACCACTTTCTACTATATTAATAAATACATCTGCTAACTGTTGCATGAGAAGGTCTCCAAGGGCTTTATAAAATAAATTTGAGCATCCGCCTGGACCCGGGGTTTTATTATTATCCAGATTTTTAATAACTTCCTCCACCTCGTTATCCGTTCGCTGAGGAGTGTGTTTTGAGATTCTGATATTACCTGGAAGTCAATGCCCTCTAGATATTTGTCTATATCCTTTTTCTTTCGTTGGGAGGGAATATAGGTCACTATAATATGTGTTAAAACATTTTCCAATGGACTTTGGAGAAATATGGACCTTCTCATTCATCTTTATTTTTGTTATTCTACTTGAAGCCATTTTATCTCTCAGCTTCTTAGTTAGGAGTTTATCCACTCTATTCCCTTTACTGTATTCTTTCAGCTTTAGTTTTCCCCAAATTTTTGCATTCTTTTCTATGTTAATTTGGTTAATTTGATTTTGGATCACCTTAATCGCTTCTGAATTATCTCTTGAGAGGTCCGTCCTATTCTTTTTCGCTTTTTCTGCTAGATTATTATAAAGAGATATTAAATCAGGTCTTTTGTTCCTATTAAAGTGTGATTCTAAACTTATTAAGTTACCTCTCATGGTAGCTTTAAAGGAACACCAGTTGTTAGGGTATGAGGTTTTGTTGGGCAAATTAGCTTCAAAATATCGGGGATCTAAGAGAGTCTAGATTTTTTTTTTTTATGGAGTAAGTAATCTTTTACTCTCCATGTGAGATTATTCTTAACATTCCATTGGTCTCTCATGGTCCAGATGTTAATGCTATGATCCGACCAGGTATTGTCGCTGATATCGATCCTCTCTAAGTTTTCTAAAGCTATTGCATTGCCCCATACCATATCAATACATGAGTATGAATAATGTACTCTAGAAATTTTTTTTATAATCTTGTCTCTCTGGATAAGAGGATCTCCACAGATCAAAAAATTCAAACTCATTCAATAACTTGTTTAGAGATTTAGCCATTTTTACTACTGAACTATTGACCTTTAAATTATGGCTAAGCTTCTTATCCAAAGTTGGATCCAAAATGCAGGTAAAGTCTCCTGCTATAATACACACTCCAGTTTTTATAGATTCAACTTGTTCCAATATGTCTCTTAGAGAGACCACTGGGAAGGTGTTTGGCAGATATATATTAACCAACGTATATTTAATTTCATTTAATTTACAAACAATAATTAGAAATCTACCTTCATTGTCTGCAAATTGGTATATTAGTTCAAATTTCACGGAACTTGCCACAATAATTGCCACCCCTCTTCTCTTCCTATCTTTAAGAGAAGCATGAAATATAATTGGAAATCTAGCGCCTCCCCATTTTACATTGTGCTACAAAGGAAGGTGCTAGAGCATCCTCTTATACCGCTGATCTCCCAACCCATGTCCCCTCCTCTCTTTGCATGCAGCCTCATTGAAGAGAAAAATAATATTATGGATCCTCAGACCCTCAATGCTACATTTGCTTCGGTGATCTACCTATAGCCCCCAGTGTTTCTTTTGCATAAGGACCCATCTCGAGTCAAACTAATCTAGTGCAATCCTTTTAACTTGTATCTAACTGATATTGTGCTTATAGACAAGCTGTAAGAGTCCCTCGTTAATGTAAACTTCGTGCTGTGTATAAAATATTATTACTTTTCATGTTCTATATGCTACTTATTTCGTACGAGTGCCTTGCTAAAAAAAAAAGGATTGATATAGATCCTCAAACCCTAATTGTTGCATCAGCAACAGTCAGCTCACCACACCCCTCAGTGTTTTATATATATTAGTGCTCAAGTCCTACTGATCTAGTGCAGTCATGATATTTACTACTAGATCATCGGCGTACATACCGCGGTCTCAAGGGTCGCAGCTGCGACCGGGCCCGGCACTCCATGGGGGCCCGGCCGCTCTGCGGACCCCCGCAATCGGGTACCAGGCCTGCTGCCACATTTTGCGGCCCCGGCCCACGCGGCAAACCGCCGGGGCCGCATATGGAGGGGTCCATTGGGTGGCCAATGCTGTCAAGGCCACCCGATGGATGTGGATTGTGAGGGGGCCCGGTCAGCGCTGGGCACTTTAAGAGCACGACCGGGCCCCCTGTGATTACATCAGAGCTGGGAGGAAGTGATTCCCCAGTCACTCCTCCCAGCCCGCGCAGGAGAAAGGAGGAGGAGGGGGGAGTCAGAGTGGGATGGATCAGTTTTGCACCGGGGCCCCATGGTGTACGCCACTGTACTAGATAATAGTGTAGTTATAGGCTAACTATATAAGTATCTATTATTATTTCTACAGACTGTACATGGATCAACGTGATCTGTGTAATACTTGTTAAGAGGAGAGCAAAAAGAAGAAAAAAAACACCCCCATCGAATAAATAAATCCTTAGTAATGATCAGTTATAAAAAAGAAAAAAAGAAAAGAAAAAAAGAAAAAAAAGAAATGTCTCCTGAGATTTTGGTATTAATCATACCATTGTTACAACTAGACAGGTAAAGAAAAAAAAAAGAAAAAAAAAAAGTCCTCCTTTGGACCCGGCTCTTTTACAGTTCCCTTCATGAATTCTCTGTGGGAGTTCCCGTGATTTTTAGTTTTTCCATCCAGCTCTTCAGGGCTTCTTTGGAGGCGAAGTTAACCGTTCTTCTGTTCCAGGACACTCTTAGTGATGAGGGAAAACCCCATCTATAACTAATGTCCTTCTGTCTCAAGGTAGGTAACAAATCATGGAAACTTTTGCGCCACATTCTGTTTGAATAAGATAGGTCTTGCAATATAGATAGATTCTTGAATTTTTCGTCTAGTGTAGGTTTATTCCTCATCGCTGCCATAACTCTCTCTTTTGTTTGGTATGAATGGAATTTCACCATTACATCTCTTATATACGTCTCTGGGACGTTCTGAGGTCTAGGTAGTCGATGTCGGCGGTCTATTAAATAAACGTGAGGGGATCCATCCGGGATTAAAAAAAAATGTTTAATTTCAGAAGGAAGCTCTCCAGATTTTCGTTAGAGATTTCTTCTGGGATGTGCCGTATTCTGATGTTTGCTCTTCTGGATCTATCTTCCATATCACATACTTTGGCTTCTAATGTTCCTATTTTATTTGAGAGTTCGGTTATCCCTTCTTGACAGAGCTTATATTTTTTATCTAGTTTAATAAAGTTGTCCTCCATAACAGCTAGTTTAGCTTGTATCATTTTAAAATCCTGTTTTAATTTCTTCGTATTGGAGTATTGGAGTACTCTTCTAATTGTAAACTTGGTATCAAATGGAGGAGAGAGGTGGAATGTTTGGCGCTTGTGTGCTGGATGTTTGTCAGGTAAAACTTCCCAAAACAGGGTCTCTTCTTTTTGATAGAAAAATGGATATGAAAAGGAGATGCAGAGAAACAGTGCCTGTGGTCAGTGGTGTATTCTTGTTTTGTGCAGCCCTAGGCATGATAAAACTCGGGCACCACCCCCCTTCTAAATTTCTTTTCCTGACAGACACACACCCTTACTGATGCACGAACTAATATACACTCACTTACAGATACACAGTCATTGTCACACACACTGTTTAACCAACACACACTTTCACTGAAACATACACATTCACCGACAGACAGACATATACACTAACTGACAGACATGCATGCACCCACAGACACATACACACTTACTGACAGACGCACACTCACTCAGTGTCAGACACACACATACTCACTGACAGATACACACTGACAAACACACATACACACTCACTGAAAGACATATATACACTCAGTGTCAGACACACACATTCACTGAATGACACACTGACAGACATGCACATTCACTGACAGACATACACTCTCTGTGACAGACACGCATAGACAGACTGACAGACACGCTGAAACACGCATACATACACTGACAGACACAGATACACAAACTGACAGACATGCTGAAACACGCATACATACACTGACAGACACGGATTCACACACTGACAGACATGCTGTAACATGTATACATACACTGACAGACACACATACTGACACATGCATACACACACTGACAGACACACATACACACTCACTAACAAACACATATACACTCTCAGTGACAGACACACACACTCTCACTTACAGACAAACTAACACATTTACTAACACACTTACACACGCACTAAAACACAAACAAACTCACATTTTTTTTTACTCACAGTACTTCTTCCCTGGGGTCCAGTGGGGCTGTCTGCAGCTCTACTGGCAGGACAATGCAGGTGGGAGGGCAGGCGCATAGTTCAGGTGGGCGGCGAGGGAGCTCTGGTCCTCCTGCTCAGCTCCCTTGTGTGCCTCTTAATGATGCCAGGGCCGGAGTGAAGTCTTATTCCGGCTCCGGCATCACTGCGGTGTGCGTGAAGGAGCTGAGCAGGGGAGAGCTCAGGGGGAAGTGCTCCCTCGCTGCCCTCCTCCTGCATCAGCGCATGCCAGCCTGGGGGGGGGGGGGGGGGGGGCCCTGAGGAGGCCAGCCGGCCAGCTCCTGGCCTCCCCAGGACAAAAGGCTGACAAGGCATCTGCCGGAGTGTTAGGGGGTGGCTTTCTTCAGACGCCTCTGAATACGCACTAAGATCACCAACATATCCACAGACGGGGATTGTACTGTCCAGGCACATATATATGGAGCTGAGCATAAGCTCCAGAAAATTGTAAGTGCATTTTGTTCTATTTACAATTGTCAGCAATCTAAAATATACTACACTATATTACGACTTTTCCTCTTATCTCCTACATTGCCTCGGATTTGAGAATACTACCACAGGTGCTGCTTCCCTGCATCTCCTTTTCTTGGTATCAAAGTTGTGTTTCATGTGTGTTATATTTCTGACGTCTCCAATAAGCTCCAGAAAATTGTAAGTGCATTTTGTTCTATTTACAATTGTCAGCAATCTAAAATATACTACACTATATTACGACTTTTCCTCTTATCTCCTACATTGCCTCGGATTTGAGAATACTACCACAGGTGCTGCTTCCCTGCATCTCCTTTTCTTGGTATCAAAGTTGTGTTTCATGTGTGTTATATTTCTGACGTCTCCAATAAAATGTTTCCACTAAAATAATTTTTGGGAAGTGATGGTCTTCCTTTGAGGAGCAAACCACAAGTCTCGGAAGCTTACTGAATGAAATAATAATGTAAAGGGTTTTTTATAGCTGCCAGTTCTGTTTTCAGTTGAGTAAATCAGAGACTTATTCATTTATAATGAATCACCTGTGTTTAAGCACGGCTATCTTCAAATATGCATGCACATCTTTTTATTTATGAAGTGGTGTCACACAATTTTGTAAATTACCAAGCAGGAGACAACAATATCAGTACATTGATATAAAATCTCTATATACATTATGTTTAGGTTTTACCTGTAACGTTGGTATGCTGTTTTGCTAATACTGATTATCAGTAACAGTTGTGAAGTTAGAAGCAGACAATTTAATAATTAGTAACAAAATAGGATAAGTAGAAACTTACTATAGAAGAAATTACTGGCAGTTTTACAGGTGCTAGGGAAAGTCCTCAAGGAGGCAAGTGTAGATCTAAGAACAATGGGAATATGCTGGTCTTTTAATAGCTGTAAAACTAGAAAAAATTAGGATTTTTTAATCTAGGGAGAAAGCAATAAATATCTAGAGTAGAACAAATTGGAGGATGTCAGAATTCTCAAAGTCTTTTATTGTCATAGTCAAGATTTGGTATGCTAAGGATTAATGTGAAGTTATGAAGCAACAAAAAGGGTTGGGAGGAAATCAACGTACGGCACACAGAGGGTTAAGACAGGGCTTGACAATTTGTTTGGAATTTAGGAGCCATTTAAAAAAGTTAGGGGCCCATTTTTTTTTCTAACAAAGCTTTATTATTTTTTAATGAAAAAATACAATTCTTAAAGGGGAAATATTGTCACCAGAACCACTACCTCTTAATGTATTTGTTCTGGTGTCTATAGCATGTTCCTGCAGGTTTTTTTAATATAAACACTATTTTTTCAGAGAAAAAGTAGGGTTTACATTGCTGTCTCGGAAGATCTCTAGTGGCAGTCACCTCAGAAGGCTTGTAGAGGTGCTTCCTAGACCAGTGCTCACAGTGTGCAGGACCTATGTTCAGCGTCTCCTTGCTCTGCATGGAGATGCTGAATGTTCCCCATAGAGATGCGTTGATTCAATGAATCTCCATGAACAGATGCTGTTTGGTGCATCGCAGCACTTTGCCATGCATGTGCAATAGCCTTCCAATGATTTCCTATAGGCACTGGCACCATTGTAGGAAAAAGGTCAGTTAAAACACCTTTCTTATGATCGGAGGGGAGCCGATCACCTACACAGACACACTCACTGAGAGAGAGCCACACACTCGCTGAGACACATACTTACTGGCATACCTACTGGCAGACAGACACAGACTCACTGACACACACACACACACACACACATTCACACATACTCAGATACCCACATAGACAGACACACACACACTGTGACACATACTTACTGGCAGACAGACACAGACTCACTGACAGACACACACATACTCAGATACCCACATAGACAGACACACACTGACAGACACACACACACTCACACACACACACACACACACACACACTCACAGAAAGACACACTCACATATTCTGATTATTTGTTTTTATATAAATCCAACCAGCCTCCTGAAGGGGATCCTTTCCCTGGGGACCCATCGGTCTGCTGAACTCTTCCTGCTCATCCTCACACACTGTTTAGTGATGCCAGAGCTGGAGTGACATCATATTCCAGCTTCCGGCATCATAGCTTGGCGCTCAAGTGAGTAGATCAAGAAGAGCAGAAAGATTACAGCTACCTCTCCGCCTCTGTGCTCTCTCAACCGGCCGCTGTAACGTTGCAAGTGGTGGGGAGGAGGAGGGGGTAAGAGGGGGGGACTAATTTCATGGTGACCTGGCACTTGTGATTTGACAAGCCCTGGATTAAAAAGATATTATGTGGTAGCAATTAGACATGTGCAATTTGTTCCGTTCCGAATGTATATTTGCACGAATTTCATGCTCTTCGGAGATTCTGATGCTTACAAATGTCCAAAGTGCTGAGGTTCCAAAGTTTCGAAGTGACGAAGTACGGTAGTTCGGAAGTGCCGTAGCTCCGAAGCGCTAAGCTCCGAAGTGCTGAAGTGCCGAAGTGATTCGGATTTCTGAAAAGTGCCAAAACAAGAGAGAGGGAGGGAAAATTACGTGAATGATGTCAGGAATCTTGACCAATAAGCTAATTCCTTTTGTGCAATGTAATGCTTGCTTGCCCAATCCGGATTCACTATTCCCTGTCCAATTAAATGAGCATGTGATTGATGTTAGAGGACAGCCAATTAATGGTGATTTTGTCACGGAAACTTGGCCAATGAAGGCACACAGAGTCATTGAGGTGGGATAGTATATAAATCAGGCTGTCAGGGTGTTGGCTTGCATTCATGTGACCAGACTAGTTGTGATAGCACAAGAGACTGGAATAGATAAATTACATTACATTTATAGTACTTTACTTGTTGCGAACTTGGGGAGCCACATTGCTTTCAAGAGCCGAATGCGCATGCGCGGCCAGAGTTGCGCGCACTTTAAAAAATGCCCATAGGAAAGCATTACTCAATGCTTTCCTATGGACGTTCTGCATGCTCAATGCGATTTTTGCAGAAGCACCTCTAGCGGCTGTCAGACAGCCTCTAGAGGCTGGATTAACCCTGTAATGTAAGCATAGCAGTTTCTCTGAAACTGCTATGTTTACAGCTGCAGGATTAAAACCTGTGGGACCTGGCACCCAGACCACTTCATTGAGCTGAATTGGTCTGGGTGACTATAGTGGTCCTTTTACTCTTTTTGATTTAGTTTTTTAGAGATGCAGGCCCCAGAACAAATTCAATCACAGCAGACTCTTTAACCCCTTAAGGACACATGACATGTGTGACATGTCATGATTCCCTTTTATTCCAGAAGCTTGGTCCTTAAGGGGTTAAACCTCATCAAATATATTACTGTGCTTCACAATAGTACAGTTGCTGGCACAACTAAATACTCAATACTAAAAAAAAACCTGGCCTCTGATGGAAAGGATTATAGTACACAACATTATAGCAGCTGCTACCTGGTTATATCAGCTAAACCCCCCATTCAGCATCCTTTTATTGGCACCACATTAAATGCTTGGTAAATCATTTGTTATTTCTGGGAGTTGAATACACACAATGGACTTCTGCTTCCCAGGTAAATAAGCCACTCTTTCCAGCATTACTGCATTTATATTTTCTCTTTATCAGAAATCCTTATGTATATGGAATCAACTGTCTTAGAATTTACGTGAGACCAGAATTTACGTGAGACATATATTTACCAGTGAGACCAGTGGGGTAAGATTAGCTAAACTCATTATCGCACTATCAGAACAAAATTCCCAAAAATGAGACCTTTAATGAGTTGGTAGAACTCCTTACACACTACAGAGAATTTCACCAGAATATCCTGAGGTGTGTTGGAGGTGCCAGGGACATCTTTGCAGTTAATATGCACTTATAGCGCCATATTGTACTCAAATTCATGATCATTTTACGCAAATTCCCAAATGTTTAGACCAGCCACCATGCGTCTCCACTTTATTTGAAGATATTTTAAAAAGATCTCAGTTGAGCTCAAACGTTGCATGTTTTTCCTGATTTTGGAATGAAACCCATTTTTGTCCTTCTTCTTCCTTTTCCTTTCCTTTCCCTCCTACCTTATTCCAAATGCCAGGGATTTATAATTTGGACTATATATGCTCAATGTCAGTTTTCATTTTGTAGTATTATGATAAATATCTTCATATATTATAACATTGATTAATCCATACAATTTTCCTATTGTTATGTTCCTGAATTTATGTTCATCTGTTGTAACATAAGTGAAAAAAAATCATTGCTTCGTGAAAAAATAAAAATAAATATTTTGTTCTACCTCATGTAGTACAGTTCATGACATTTCATTTCTATGATCGGAATCGTCGCAAAAGTTATTTATCCGCACTCTTGTCAGACCACAATTGTCAGTGTGTACTATGTCACCCTAACAGTGTAAAAGCCCTGCTTTTGCAATCTAAGCAATCTAAGTATATGTGTATATGGGTTAATCTAAGTATATGTGTATATTCCTGAGCTAAATGTGTGATTAGACTAAAATAACAAAAATCATAATAATAATTACATTAGGCAGATTAAAAAGGGCAGTATGCAGTACCACTCTTTGCCAGTAGATGTCATATGAGCACATTGTATCAGTACATTGAGAGGGCTAGGTTCCTTAGCATGTTACAGTCTTGTAACATTACAGGGAAATAACACAAAAGATGAACAGCTGTATTGAACAGTACAGTGCTTTGATATAATGTACAATTATTTATATCCCGTTTTAGTATGTTAACAAGAGTCAGATTTTCCATTAGATAGCATATACACTTGACTACGAACACTTGGCGTGCTGAGGCAACAAGCACCGTGACTTAAATCTTAAAAGTAAACACATTTTCTCAAAATTCTCCAGAGGCATAGACATGTGTTAATCTATATCATTGAATTCCAAGGATCTCTCATCTACAGGCCCAGCAGGGACAGTACTTTGTAAATTGATTTCTGTTCCTCCGGAGAATCGTGAGTAGGGGAGTAAATCAAACCGGGAATTTAACTCTCCTTGCACAGCTGTGCTCTGGCTCTCAAAAATGCCATAACCATCGGTTCAGCTGTGCGACAATCACAAAAGGCTCTGTTCTGCCTGATGTTGCCAGCATTGTCTTGGGTATGCCATTTTATACTTTAGATGTTCGAGAATGACTCTACATTTTTCAATAATTCCAGTGCCGTTGGCCTCTGAAAAACACACGTTAACTTGGCTCTGTATAATAAAGGATACAGTTAAGTCCTATTCAGGAAGTTCATGTCAATGTACCAAGGAAATCCCAGCATCCTTAGGGGGGAGGTAGTAGGCCATGAGCAATGAATGGTGTCTCTAAGAGCTGGTTGCATTGCTCTCAAGCTGAACTGGCCCATGTATGCAAAGGATTGCATTATGCCCATGGAACGTGTCATAGAGTCATTCTCACCCAACAGAATGTCCACAATGTCGGAGTCTGGGGCTCCAAGTGCTATGATCTTATAAGTAGCTATTAGAGTCATGCTGTGCCCTTTCAGCTTGATAAAGGCCTTTGTGCAGGCCGAAACGTTGCATTCCTTGTTTTGTATTTCCAATAAAGTTGTTTGATGCTAATATACCTGCAGTGCCTGGATCATACTAAAGGATTTATCATCCTTTATAATGTTTTCCTCAGACTTATTTAACCAGTATATGTAGAACATGGGAGACGTAAGGAATAAGGGTCATCTTGCCTTTTTCAGGGTCCTAAAAAGCATATTTAAGTGTTGATCAATAGTAACTCATTTCAAACTGTTACATGCCAGCAGTGAAAATGAAAGAGCCATTGCTTCCTATTACTTCTGAGATGCATCCTGTTCATTTATTGAGTGGGTTTTAAAATAAATGAGAGGCAATCTGATGTAATACAGTATCGATATATTCCATGCCATAACAAAAACACTTGAAATACAATGTCTCACCTTTCGTTAAGTTGCAACCTTCATATGAAATTGAATCGTGGGGAGATATTTTGCTCCTAAATGGCACCGGTTCTGCTTTGGCACCAAGTCCATTCAGTTGTCATAGAGTAGTTATGAACCAGCTATTAATAAATATTCATGTGCACTGCCAGCAAAACTGGTGTCTGCCTTGGTGTATGCCTCATCTAATCCAATGTGATTTCTAATATCCAGTAAAAATACATTAGTAATTACAGAACCGGGGCAATATTATAAAATAGTAAACGTAAATAAAGGTGCCATTTACAAAGGGATTATTTACTAAACTGGCAATTGTAAAGAATTTACTGGAATTGTAAGTAAATATTCGGGCTTGTAGTGTGCAGGCTCTTTGCTAATTCTCTCAGCACTTTAAGTTTCATAAATGACTCCACTTAGAGAGATTTTTCTCTTTGTACCGATGATTAGATCATTTTTAAATTTAGGTGGATTTGCTAAATTTTTATTTTATTTTTTTGCTGCACTCATTTTAACCGTAAGTTGTATACAGTAACGCATTTACAGAAACCCCTTCATTTCTGCAGTGTTTATGTTACATATTATCCATGGAGTTAAAACGAAATGTAATTTAATAAGATCCTAATAAAATGTTTCCTGTGTGAATGTAAATAACAATGTAATAACGTAATAACAATAAGGCTCACAGAGGGAATAAATCAGGTGTCTCCGTTTTAGATATGCGTTATGTTTAAGGATACTATACTATTCTTTCTCTTTTAAACCTAATTTGATGCATGCAAGCCATTTCGAGAACTTCTTATAGCGGTCCAGAACGTTTTGCACTTTGACCTTCAATTATCCCACATAGTTACTCAGCAAAGGAACATTTCAACCCTCTGTTGTGCTTTATGAATTCCCCTTCCACATTACATTATTGTAAATCACACAAACTTGTGTGATGTACATGCTAAACAAAGGAGCTCATTAAAGATCATAGCACAAGGAAAGAATCGTCGACTGATGATGTTATAGTAGATGCTCGCTGGAAAACACAGGTCAAGAAGTTAGAAGAATGGAAATTACACCACTGCAGGAATGCAGATATGCAATAACCCAGGTCATGGAATTGATTGCCCACTGTGTTAGCTTATTAATTAATATAGATATATCCAGAATGACTACTGCATGTTACTAGGGGCATATGGAGACACATGCTTGGACTGTAAATTGGATTGTACAATACAGTTATCTGTTGCATGCCTTACTGAACCATTAAAGGGATACTATAGTCACCTAAACAACTTTAGCTTAAAGGGACACTATAGTCACCTGAACAACTTTAGCTTAATGAAGCAGTTTTGGTGTATAGAACATGCCCCTGCAGCCTCATTGCTCAATCCTCTGCCATTTAGGAGTTAAATTCCTTTGTTTATGAACCCTAGTCACACCTCCCCGCATGTGACTTGCACAGCCTTCCATAAACACTTCCTGTAAAGAGAGCCCTATTTAGACTTTCTTTATTGCAAGTTCTGTTTAATTAAGATTTTCTTATCCCCTGCTATGTTAATAGCTTGCTAGACCCTGCAAGAGCCTCCTGTATGTGATTAAAGTTCAATTTAGAGATTAAGATACAATTATTTAAGGTAAATTACATCTGTTTGATAGTGAAACCATTTTTTTTATGCAGGCTCTGTCAATCATAGCCAGGGGAGGTGTGGCTAGAGCTGCATAAACAGAAACAAAGTGATTTAACTCCTAAACGACAGTGAATTGAGCAGTGAAATTGCATGGGGAATGATCTATACACTAAAACTGCTTTGTTTAGCTAAAGTAATTTAGGTGACTATAGTGTTCCTTTAATGGAGCAGTTTTGGTGTATAGATCATGCCTCTGAAGTGCCTCATTGCTCAATTCTTTGCTATTTAGGAGTTAAATAACTTATTTCTGTTTCTGCAGCCCTATTCACACCTCCCCTGGCTGTGACTGACACAGCCTGCATGAAAACAAAATGGTTTCATTTTCATTCAGATGTTAACTTACTTTAAAAGTTTTTATCTACAGCTCTGTAAATTGAACTTTAGTCACAAACAGGTCTAGCTAGCTATTAGCAGAGCAACACAGGAGAAATTAAAAATTAAACCGAATTTGCAAAAAAAGTTAGTGTAAACATTAGATGACTCTTTACAGGAAGTGTTTAGGAAGGCTGTGTAAGTCACATGCAGGAAGGTGTGACTACAGTTGTACAAACAAAGCGCATTAACTCCTAAACAGCAGAGAATTGAGCAATGAGAATACAGGGGCATGATCTTTACACCAAAACTGCTTCATTAGGCTAAAGTTGTTTTCGTGACTACGTTTTAACTTCACCGATGTGCATTTTGTATATGTGTTTTTTTTTTAATTCTTTATTTTAGACGTGCAGTGTTAAGTACAAACTTTTGCTATGACTTATAACAGGAGTTACAATGGTAAGGATAACGTGTTAACATATAAGTTCAAGATGGACTGCACTTTTTTTTTTTGTAAAGAAAAACAAGCTTATTCACAGTGAGACAGTACCTGTGCTGTGAGGTAATAAGGACATATAGCAACGTTAGTTTCGTTTAGTTATAGTTAGGTTTAGTTACAGTATAGTCTAGTCTATCAATGACACAAGTAATGCCCATATACATACAGGTAAGTAAGTTTAGCTAGTTAAGTCGGTAATAATAGTTCTACCGTATAAGCAGGCTTGGTCTGACATGTTATTAGAGCATCACTGAAGCATTACTATTACACAGAGACTATACAGTGCAATTATGGTAATGGGTTTATCTGTCAGGCTATTTAATCTACCAGTAGATATATCGAATACATTATATAAAAGGGGGACAACAGGTCAACAGAAATCAAAGAGACTGATAGTCCATGCCGTCATGCTTCTGTCCTTTGAGTAGCTCGAAATCAACCGACTCCCGATCTGCAGAGCCGCTGGTGTTGCGTGCAAGCCGCATGTGGGTCCCCGTGCCCATATGGTGAGAGTAGTGGCTGGCTTACATGCTGTATCCAAGGCTGGAGTGGAGCAGGGTGTTGCAGTCCACTGGACCCCGGGGTTGTCAGGTAAGTTTGAATGTTCTTGGTCTTCAGTTGTGCTTTATGTTCCTGGCGGTATTTCATGTGGGTGTTTGTCTTCTTGCGTTGGGGTAGAAAACGCTGCTTGGTCCGCCGCCATTTTGAGGTCCGGTTTGCCGGGAGGACTTTTGGGTTCCTTCTCCCTTGTTGAGGCTGCTTTTTGGGCAGATGGCTGTTTGGCAGTTGTGAGGCAGGTAGGTGTGCTCTGCACTCTAACTGGTGCCAGAAGTTTTCAAACAGTTGGTCTAGTCTGAGCTGGAGATCGGGCAGCTGTCTTCTTTTATCAGGGGCGCTCTGTGCCGCCATTTTACAGGAGTTAATTTCCTCGTGTTGCTGATCAGACATGCCTCCAGACCCCACAGCACGGCTGGTAGGTGCCGGGATTTCCCTCACCGGCAGGGGGGGGGGGATTTGGCCGTTGCCTTGATGGACCCTGTGAAGGTGTGGGAGCCCGAGGGTAGAGGGATCGGCCGCCTCCCTCTCTCCCTCGTGTAGTAGGCCTCCATCCTCTCGAGATCCAGAACCGCCTGACGCCGGTCAAGCTCCGGTCGATTAATATGCGTGAGGGTTCATACAAGCGCTGTAGGTAGTGCAATCTTCGATTTTAAAATCGTGGTTGGGCGATAGTTTAGTTAATTTTCCCCCCGGAGCTCGGCCAAGATGCGTCCGGCTAGCTCGGCAGTTAGGCTCCGCCCCTGTATATGTGTTTTTTATGTATTTTGTCCCAGTATTCAATTCACAGCTCTACGCTGGTGAATGTCATCTGTGTTCTAATCCTTATGCCACTTAGCTTCTTGTTCTCTTTGAGTCTAATATTTCTATTTTATTAATTGCTGTTTCTTATTGACATTAGGTACCATGGCTGACACTTACTTTGATTTGTTATGTGCTAAATGGAAATCTTGATTTTCATTTTGTA
The DNA here is from genome assembly GCF_036172605.1 of Pelobates fuscus. Lineage (NCBI taxonomy): Eukaryota > Metazoa > Chordata > Amphibia > Anura > Pelobatidae > Pelobates > Pelobates fuscus. The sequence goes on along the minus strand of NC_086317.1, from coordinate 381,740,024 downwards.
TAATACTATCACAAGTATGTCAACATCTCATTCCATTCATCTATGATGTACAGGATATCTCACTAGTCTATCACCACCTGATCCTGTTCCTGGTTAAGCTCTGTACCATCACGTTATCGTCACACAAGTCACTAACTATTGTATACTGTTCCTGTTTCAGATCCAGGTCATTACATTACCCGGTCACTAATCTGTCACTACCTTATCCTGTTCCTATTTCAGATCCAGGGTATTGCATTATATTACCATTTCACTAGACTATCACTACACTATCCACCTAATCCAGGACATTACATGTAAATCTGACTTAATTGCTTATGAAAATCAGGCTTAAATCTGAAATATGTAATACATTAGTATTAACATTATACATGTGACTTTTAGATGGCAATTGGCTTAATCACATTTGCTTTGAAATTAATCTTTTGTAGAGATAAACATTTTTTGCCCACTAGCCTTAAAAACAAAACTGCGTTTAAAATAAATAAATAAATAAAAAGCACACCATTTAGTATTTCCTGTGTCAGTATGGTAGCGTTTGACAATCATCCTTTAGTTGTAAGAACCGTAAAAGTTATGTGTATAGCTTAGCCTTGAGAATCTTGTTAATAATCTCGGCTCTCGGCACAACAATGAGATACATTACTGCCGAATGCCAGGAGTTTTTTTTATACCAAAGTGCCATTATGCTCAGTTGTATTACGTTACAAGCTTCTGAAAGCTTTCTACCAGAAACAGACTTTTTGGTTTGGCTACAAAACCACTTAGAAAAGCACACTATCCAATTCTTTCCAAAAGACTACTTTAGGAGCAATACCACATTCATTTGCACCTTCTTTGTTTTGTATGCTGTGTTACTATGCTTACTGTCTTCTTTGGCTCTCCTTGTAACCTTCAGAGCACACTGGTCAAATGAGGTAGCAATTACCATCTCCACGCTCATATACTATATCAGATCAACAGTATTGCATTCAAGGACTTCAAAGGGTATTCCACCAGGTGCAGTTTCCAACAAAATTAGTTGACCAATCCAGGGGACCACACTAATAGGACTTTCCAAAGCATTACATACAGTTTTTCAAAGTGTTAGCAAGTCAGTTACCTAAAAATGTTTACCAGGGCATTCAAATAAGACCCCCCTATTACTATAAGGGAGCTTTTACACCTACATATGCCCCCACTTGTCATACAGCAGGAATACCAAACTGTATTCAAAGCCCTCTGCAACTTCCCCTCAAGCTACCCCCCATGGCAAACAAGGGTTAAAAATCAATTTTATACTTACCCAATTCCCTTGACACTGGGTTGCGCTCCTTCTCTGCCGATGTCAGGCGATGGGGGCATAATGTGCATGAGTATGAGGATGAGGACATCCAATGTCATTTTACTGATTCAAACTCCATGAAACTCCAGGAAGCGCCTCTAGAGGCTATCTGGTAGAGGTCTACTAGAGGAGGTCTTCACTCTTAATGTAAACATTGCATTTTGTCAAAAGCTGCAAAGTTTTACATTGCAGGGTTAAGAGAACAGGGACACTTAACCCAGACAACTTCAATGAGACGAAATGGTCTGGGTGTCCCTTTAATATCTACTAAAAATTGCATATCTACTTAAAAATTGCTGCCCAGTCAATAGAAAGGGCCATCCTATGACTTTCAGAATTTTATGAATAACCCTGTTAGTTGTCTATTTCAGTAGATTTTTCAGAGATCACCAACAAGATTTAACCCATAACTTCCCAGATATTCCTGGGGTGTGGCAATGACAGTGGTATGTCCAACCCCTTATTTTATATTATAATTAGAGCCAACACCTGCCACCCATGGGTAGGTGCCCCCTTAATATTATAATAGCTCCTGCCTACAGCTAATTAACGGGAAATGGGTTACATTATGTCCCCAACTTTTATTCAGTAGCACCTACCCGCTGATACAAGATTGGGCAGAAGTCCGGTCCCCCCTCCGCCTGCCCCTGACCCTGTCACCCCCCCAATTTAATATTTCCACCTGCTGGCTGTGGGTGAAAGCAGGGGCTCTCCAATGATCTTTCCATCCCCCATTATTTGATGTTAAGTCTACCATTTAATGGGCCACTATGGGGGGGGAGGGAGGGGGGGAGGGGCAAAGGCTGCCCAGACTTGCCAGCCACCTGTGGCAAATAGTACTTTCTATGAACAATTCACTTGAAAAAGCAAGTAAACTATATTTTTTATTTTTTTTAATTCTTTATTTTTATTGTGCAGGTATGTACATAGCTTTGTCAAGGCGCCACAACAGCGTGTTCATACAGTTGCATGCAAGCTAGGTAGTGGCATGAATTTGTGCACATTTTTTAAATGTATATAACCAAGCTTAACTTAATGAGTAGCCCGTGAGGGTAAAACAGCCTGTAAAGTATGCTTATGGTGCAAGATGATCATATTTGTTAAGTCAATGACAGTACAAGCAGAGGTATATACTAAGCATAAACAAACTAAATAATTACAGGTGGAACATAAGTGATGAATTACTGCGTTGCTATAGATTACTGCTGTGTATCATAGCACATTAGTTATGGGTAAAGATGAAAAAACTTTAGTGACGTGTTAGTCAGGGCATGTACAAAGGAGGTTAGCTGAGCTTGTTAACTGACTATGCTGTAAAAGATTAACTCGTATTCGACGTTTGTCTTAACAGTAACTGAATGTCCCTGGGGAGTCAATTACACCATGTGAACAATGAACGATGAAACCTCATCTATGCCTGGGGTTGTGGCTATATATGATTAGGAAACATAGCGCCAATAGTCCAGGCAAAGGTTGGTACATATCAGTCAGTGGAATTGAGGTAAGGCAGTAACTGAAATGTACCCAACAGGTAGTACATTGTTGGGAGTTCACCCTATTCCCCGACTTGGCTTCCGACCTCCTTGGTTAGGGAAAGTCTTGAGCATGCCACCCAGTTTAGCCTTAGCCCTATTACGTGAGGGGGCTTTCCCTGGTACCTCCGGCACTGTGAGAGTCCCTGCGGTAGGCAGCTGCGGCATCCTCTTGTGTGTCGTCCAGTGTAGCTGGGTTTGGATGCCTTTGAGCTGTGATTGGGCTCTTTTGATCTGGCCGCTTGTTTTACGATTACGTTTGCAGATGCCGGGTCTGGGGTAGTCCCCAGGGTAAGCTTCATTGTGCCGCGGTGTGGTCTCGCTGTTGCGGTGGCTCCGCCGTGTGGATGGTCGTGCTCTGCTGCTCTAAATCGGGTGTGTAGGGTATCCTCGTTTTCTCTTTCTGGGGTCTGGAAGGCAAGTCACCGTTTCCTGCCTTTTGTAGCTCCGTATTCTGCCAACGTCTAGTGGCTTCCCTGGGGGCTCGGGGTGGGTATCTGTTCAGCGCCGGGTGGACGGGCGGATCCATGCTGCCGCCCTCCGTGTCACTTGGTTGTATATCTGACCTTTGGTGGGGAGCGATGACCAGATGCAGGCACATAGCCTGTCAAAGAACTCCAGCGTCTGCTCGGGCGGCTTAGTAAGAGTGTATTTTGCTGCCATTTTGCTTGGGTCACTGTAATCTCTGTTGCTGGCAGTTTTATTTGCTTGTGTGAGCCGCTTTGTGGGGGTATTCGTCCCCAGCGAGGACCGGGATATCCCCCGCCGGTCCAGGGGGGGGGGGGGGGGGAGCAGGGCAGCATCCAATATGAGCTGTCGAGTTGGTCCAGTGTCGGGAGATCGGCCGCCTCCCCCAGGTCTCAGGCTCCGCTCCAGTGTGGGCCTCGTGGCTAGCCCGGGTGCTCTCTCTGTGGTTCGGTACGTGGCAGGTATCAACCTGTTCCCCATGTGGTCCTGTGTCGATTTTTAGGCATTTTGTACTGCTTGCATGATTATTGTGTTCAGGGTAGTCGTTTTTGTGCCCGTCCTTGTCGGAGCTCTCAGAGAGCACGTCCGGCCATCTTGGCTGTCAAGCCCCGCCCCCAAACTATAATTTTTTAATGTTCATCCTGCTTGATGCATTCAGTCCTGAATCTCAGTAAAACCAGTGCTTTGTCAATATTCCGAATCCTAAACTTAGTATAGAATTCTGATGGGAAACCACTGATTTTAATCCAGACACTGCATCGAGATGATTGCTACAAAACCAACAGTATTTGGCTTTAGTAAATAAGAGAGTTGCCATCCATTGCGGGTTGGAATTTGGTCATTTTCACAAGATTTTGTCTATCGGAACAAAATCAGTTTTTTACTGAACAACCCTGTTAGAGATATTTTATTTTGCTGTTTGCAAAGTGGTTGTGAGGAATTTACAGATGCCTGATCAGTGCGCAGTAAGAGGCTAGAGCAGCACATCGATCGGGCAGGAACCACTACAGTGTTGCAGTTAATATGTTTAAGAATTAACATCCCTTAACCTAGTTCCTACCAAATGGTTTTGGGTGTACTGGAAAGTAATGTTTAAATATGTTTTTTTGTTTCAGTATGCATTGAATATTGAAGTTACAATTAAGAAAATCAGTATTGTAAATAAAAACCATTTTCGAATATTTAACATTGGCATTTTTCCACATATCCTGTAATCCTCCACTTGCATATATATTATGCCATATCTATTGTCTGCGTGTATATACAGTGAAGGAAAAAAGTATTTGATCTCCTGCTGATTTTGAATGTTTGCCCACTGACAAATGATCAGTCTATAATTTTAATGATAGGTGTAACAGAGACATAATAACAACAACAACAAATCAATAAGTGAAATAAGTATTTGACCCTTGTTGACAATCACAGAGGTCAGACGTTTCTTGTAGTTGGCCAAAAGGTTTGCACACATCTCAGGAAGGATTTTGTCCCACTCATCAATAAGGTTTCGAGGCTGGCGTTTGACAACTCGAACCTTCAGCTCCTTCCACAGATTTTCTATGGGATTAAGGTCTGGAGACTGGCAAGGCCACTCCAGGACCTTAATGTGCTTCTTTTTGAGCCACTCCTTTGTTGCCTTGGCTGTGTGTTTTGGGTCATTGTCATGCTGGAATACCCATCCAAGACCCATTTTTAATGCCCTGACTGAGGGAAGGAGGTTCACACCCAAGATTTGACTGCACATGGCCCGTCCATCGTCCCTTTAATGCAGTGCAGTTGTCCTGTCCTCTTAGCAGAAAAAAAAAGCCAAAGTATAATGTTTCCACCTCCATGTTTGATGGTGGGGATGGTGTCATAGGCAGCATTCCTCCTCTTCCAAACATGGCGAGTTGACTTGATGCCATCGTGCTCGATTTTTGTCTCATCTGACCACAACACCACCCAGTTCTCCTCTGAATTATTCAGATGTTCATTAGCAAACTTCAGACGGGCCTGTACAGGTGCTTTCTTTAGCAGGGGGACCTTGCGCGAGGGAGCTGGGCAGAGAGCGCTCAGGGGAGTGTGCTCCCTCCAGCGCCCGCAGGACAGGTCACCGGGCAGCCCCACTGGACCCCAGGGAATCCACTCAGCACTCCCCAAGGTAGGGAGGCTGGGGGATTCAATTTTTAGAAAAAATGTGTATGTGTGTTAGTGTTAGAGTGTGTGTGTGTTAGTATTAGGGTGTGTGTGTTAGTATTACAGTGTGTGTGTGTGTGTTAGTATTAGAGTGTGTGTGTGTTAGTATTAGAGTGTGTGTGTGTGTGTGTGTTAGTATTAGAGTGTGTGTGTGTTTGTATTAGAGTGTGTATGTGTTTGTATTAGAGTGTGTGTGTGTGTGTATTATAGTGTGTGTGTTAGTATTAGAGTGTGTGTGTTAGTATTAGAGTGTGTGTGTATGTGTGTTAGTATTAAAGTGTTAGTTTTTGTGTCAGTGTGTGTGTTAGTTTGTGTGTGTCAGTGAGTGTGTTACTGTGTGTGTCTGTTACTGAGTGTGTTGGTTTGTGTGTGTCTGTTAGTGAGTGTTTGGTGTCTGTTAGTGAGTGTGTGTTTGTCAGTGAGAGTGTATGTTTTGTAAGTGAGTGTGTATGTGTGTCTGTTACTGAGTGTGTCTGTCAGTAAATGTGTGTGTCTATTAGCTAGTGTGTATGCGTCTGTTCGTCAGAGTGTGTGTGTTTAAAACTCCTTCAGCACTTACCTTTCTCCAGCGCCGGACTCCCTTGGCACTGGGGATCCCTTCGCCCCGATCCGCCTCTCAGCTCCTAATGCATTCAAACCGCCCATAGGAAAGCATTACTCAATGCTTTCCTATGGACGTCCAGCGTCTTCTCACTGTGATTTTCACAGTGAGAATCGCGGAAGCTCCTCTAGCGGCTGTCAATGAGACAGCCACTAGAGGCTGGATTAACCCTCAGTGAAACATAGCAGTTTCTCTGAAACTGCTTTGTTTTCAGCTGCAGGGTTAAAACTAGAGGGACCTGGCACCCAGACCACTTCATTGAGCTGATGTGATCTGAGTGCCTATAGTGGTCCTTTAAGTGTATGTGTATCTGCATGTACTGGCGTACATACTGTGGTCACAGGGGTCGCACCCCTGCGACCCCTGCAACCAGGTGTCCGCCGCCATGTGTTGCGGCTCCGACCCACACAGAGTAAGAGCGAGGGTGGGGGTGAACGGATCAATTTTCGCACCGGGGCCCCATGGGTCGCGTGTACGCCACTGTCTACAATCTTGTCTCTTGGACAGCTCTTTGGTCTTGGCCATGGCGGAGCGTTTTGGAATCTGATGGATTAATTGCTTCTGTGGACAGGTGCAGGCCCGGAGATCACAGGATCTCCCCTGCCAGCCCCTGCAGGGCTAGCGCTACCCGAACGCCGGCCCGCTGTGTGCCTCCATGGGCCGGTGGGGAGATCAAGATCTCCCTCACCGGCCCACAGATGCGGCCGCCAGCTGGGGAGTGAGGGAGGGAGGCAGGAGAGAGGACCGGCGGAGCTCTAGCCAGCAGCTCCGCCGGGTCCTCTCGCGAGGTCTGAGCCGCGGCAACGCTCAGATCTCGCGAGAGTGAACTCTAGCCTGCAGGTTAGAGTTCATTCTCACCACTGGACCACCAGGGAAGGATGGCAGCACGGCCCTCCTCATGGCAGCACGGCTCCCCCCCAGGCAGAACGTCTCCCCCCCCCCTCCCAGGCTAAAGGTAAGAAGGGAGGGGGGGTCATATAACATTTTTAAAAATATATTTAAATTTAAATAACACACAGCACCCTCAGACACACACACAGCACCCCCAGACACACGCACAGCACCCTCAGACACACACACAGCACCCTCAGACACACACACAGCACCCCCAGACACACACAGCACCCAGACATACACAGCACCCCCAAACACACACACAGCACCCAGACACACACACAGCACCCGGACACACACAGCACCCAGACACACACACAGCACCCCCAGACACACACACAGCACCCAGACACACACAGCACCCCAAGACACACACAGCACCCTCGGACACACACAGCACCATCAGACACACACAGCACCCCCAGACACACACAGCACCCAGACACACACAGCACCCAGACACACACAGCACCCCCAGACACACACACAGCACCCAGACACACACACAGCACCCCCAGACACACACACAGCACCCCCAAACACACACACAGCACCCAGACACACACAGCACCCAGACACACACAGCACCCCAAGACACACACAGCACCAAGACACATACAGCACCCTCAGACACACATACAGCACCCCCAGACACACACAGCACCCCCAGACACACACAGCACCCAGACACACACAGCACCTGGACACACACAGCACCCCCAGACACACACACAGCACCCAGTCACACTCACAGCACCCAGACACACACACACAGCACCCTCAGACACACACACAGCACCCCCAGACACACACAGCACCCCCAGACACACACAGCACCCAGACACACACACAGCACCCAGACACACACAGCACCCCAAGACACACACAGCACCCAGACACACAGCACCCTCAGACACACACAGCACCCTCAGACACACACAGCACCCCCAGACACACACAGCACCCAGACACACACAGCACCCCCAGACACACACAGCACATCCAGACGCACAGTGCATCCAGACACACAGCGCACCCCCAAACACACAGCGCACCCCCGACACACAGTGCACCCCCAGACACATAGCACAGAACCCTCACTCACACACAGCACCCTCAGACAGACAGCACCCTTGCTCACACACACAGCACACTCCCACACATATACAGCACACACACACACATATATATATAATATATAAAATAACCCTCAGTGAGTTAACAGACAAAGAAAATTAGAAACCTAAAATGTGACAGCAGATAAAAACACCCTCACACACAGCACCCCTCTTACATACACACACACTGCGACCCTCACACTTACAATACGTCCAAATATATATATATATATACACACACACACACTACAGCACCCCTCACACTGCACCACTACACACATTACGCTCCAGATACACGCTAGATCCCTTACCCTATATGCACTCTTAATCCTCTACACACACACACACACACAATCTCCTATACACACTCTGGGTCCTTTACACAGTAGATCTCCTACACACACACACTGCACCACCTACACACACACTACATACAACATTCTCTAAACACACCCTCTCTACAACCCCTACAATCACTACGTCACCTATACACACACACTACAGCCCATATGCACACACTCGCTACATCCCTTATAACACTATGCCTCCTATACACACACTCTCTACAGCCCCTAGCCACACATATTACACCACAAACACAAATGAAATTGACCTATTTACACAATACCACACCACACTCTACACACACGCAATCCCTCAAGCAGGCTCCAAACATATACACCATGCACTTTCCTGGACCTTTTGTCCTCTGGTATCCCACTTGTGGAGACACCAGATACAATTTAAAAGCAAACACAGCGCAAGCATATTATTAAATTTGATTGCGCTGCGCAGAACAAATTTAGGGCCTTTTTCTAATGCCAGTGGGGCTCTGCGCATTGAACTAACATGCTCACTTTGAGAGGGGGCGTGCTTGTCATTAGTAGGGGCCGCTCTGATTGAAAATGCCCGGGCCTAATTTTTTTCCCAGTCCGGCCCTGGACAGGTGTCTTTTATACAAGTAATGAGCTGAGATTAGGAGCACTCCCTTTAAGAGAGTGCTCCTAATCTCAGCTCATTACCTGTATAAAAGACACATGAGAACCAGAAATCTTGCTGACTGATAGGGGATCAAATACTTATTTCACTCATTGACATGCAAATCAATTTATAACTTTTTTGACATGCGTTTTCTGGATTTTTTGTATTTTTTATTACTCCTACCATTTCTTCACCTTTTACAGAAAATAAAAGCTTAAAATGTCTAGCGATAAAATAAGCTTTCCATTCTCTGAACATTACTTCTATGAATGTGGGATGGAAGGTGAAAGGACTGTGTTTCTCTGGTTTGTCGGAGCATTTTTCCTCTTCCTCCATAACATTGGAGACTTCCTTAACCAATTTGTATATATTCTCATCTTGAAAAACTGATAACTTATCTGCAGGTTCTCCGGCAGAAAAAGTAGAGAATACAGATTCGTTGTCTGCTTCCAATGATTTTTATAACATTTTTGAATGCATACACTAAGGCTAGCATTTCTCCTGTGTCTCCAAAATGATAATGTTCGTACACAAGGCAGATAGAGCAGGGTGTTTGTGGTTTGCTATTGCAGCCATGTGTATAATGTGTATAATAGTGTATATTTCCTGTGACATCTCCTCAGATTCATGGGGATTTGCCATAGGAACATCATAGAAGGTAAGCTTAGAAAAAAAGCTATCTCTAGAGCTACTTTGCAGGATGATTTAACACTTCTGGAAGGTCACCCAGCTGTCTACCTGTAGCTGTTGCTACAAAGTCATAAAATCTGGTACCTGATTGTCCTGAAGGATGCCAGTTTGACAGGCTTAAGCCTTGACATGTGCACAGACGTTATTCTGCATGTGCTAAATTATAAATAAAACACTGACACCGCTTATTCTGTTGGAGTATAACGTCCACAGCTTTATTAATTATAAAATCTTTAAATTAACAATTTAGGGTCATTGTCAACAGTAATAACTTTGTTCCGCTCAATCCCAAAGACCCTACCAAAACAATACAAACATAACAGTTGATACATAACGAATACCTGGCCTACCAAAGAGGCCCCCAACATTTGTTTACCTGCAGGGGTGTACCCAGACACCCCTACACCCCTAGGTTCGTCGCCACCGATGGGCTAGAACCTACCAAACACTTTAACTCCGGCCTACTCCAGCCTAGACCTTGGCATAACACTTTCATAACCCACAAATATCCAGTTTACCCAAGCCCTATTTCCCGCCGCTGTGACCAAACGGGAACTACCACAAAAACCTAGGGAGGGAGGGAGGGACAATTCACAGGTAAGGGCAGCTCAGATTAGAATGGCCTAAACTTAAAATGGCCACTATTTAAACTACCACTCTCCACCCCACCAGCTAGGCCCCGCCCCCTGACCTCCAGCTCACCTGCCAACTTTCTGGCCCTGTCAAGGCCCACTCCCCCCCTGCGTTGCTCCGTGGGCTTCATGACATGTGCACAGACATTATTCGGCATGTGCTAAATTATAAATAAAACACTGACACCGCTTATTCTGTTGGAGTATAACGTCCACAGCTTTATTAATTATAAAATCTTTAAATTAACAATTTAGGGTCATTGTCAACAGTAATAACTTTGTTCCGCTCGATCCCAAATAACCCCGACAATGACCCTATCAAAACAATACAAACATAACAGTTGATACATAACGAATAATACCTGGCCTACCAAAGAGGCCCCCAACATTTGTTTACCTGCAGGGGTGTACCCAGACACCCCTACACCCCTAGGTTCGTCGCCACCGACGGGCTAGAACCTACCAAACACTTTAACTCCAGCCTACTCCAGCCTAGACCTTGGCATAACACTTTCATAACCCACAAATATCCAGTTTACCCAAGCCCTATTTCCGCCACAGCACATGACTTGACCCCTTAAGCTCATGTGCGACCCCCACCACACATAAATAGGGCCTGAGCAATACCCTCCTGTAAGCCTAAGTTGAATAAATCGCAACCTACATCAGAAAGGTGCACACCGTCTGGCCTAAAGTAACCTGGTAACTTCTCCTCCAATTCCCTATGCCGGACCACTACACCCCCCACTCTACGAATGAAGCTAGCCATAATCTTATTGATCTTACCCCTGGATCGTGCAACCGCCGCTGCGTCCCTGGCGTGTCTCCACCTGCACCGAGGCACCATCTCCGACCATACCACTGTCACGCCAGGACCCAGGTCCCGCAGCCGATCCACATCCCTCTTCATTTGCCTTACCAAGCCGCGCAGCGGCACCAAACCCAGGTCATTACCCCCGCCGTGGATCACCACCACGTCTGGCAATGCCCTATCCGTCACCTTGCGAAAAAGTTCCCCACTAATGCTCCGCCAGTCGAAGCCCCGATAACCAAACCAGTATATCTCAACTTGCTCCAAAGGAAAGACCAGCTGTATCCCATTTCTCCGAACTGCAGCCCTCTTCCGAGCCCAATAGACGTACGAATGACCAATTATCCATGCCGTCCAACCTAGGAGAAACAAAACAAAGGTAAGCAGCGCACCCTGCCGCCCAGCTGCACCCCCCACATTTTAGGTTCACACCAACCTGTCTGGGCGCACATACGAGCGAAACCGCATTGATTCCCAACGACCAATACGCTTGATCTGCTCGTCCCCCAAACCCAGCCGTGCGGCCTCCATGGCTGCCCCAATGCGGAAAGAGAGCGTTCCGAATTGCAAGGGATCCAGACCCAACCTCTTTAACCCCAACCGAAAAACCTTAGTAAATTGGAAGCGCGACAGCGCTGAACCATCCGCATGTACTAGGAAGCAACCCTTGACTTCTGGCCTTAACTCTAGGAACCTGGCCCCGCAGGCCACTGGGCACAAACCTGATCCCGGCAACACACCCAGCGTAACCGCACAACCCTTCCCAAAGACATCCGTCTTGAAACGGGCCAACCGTATCCGCACCCTGTCCGAACACACCGCTACGTCCTCCAATCTCAGCCCCCTTCACCCGCCTTGCTTGCACTGACCAATTCCCCTATCCTAAAAGCCCCGAAAACAGCCCTGAACGCCGTCGAAAACAGGGCCACCTCATGCCCGGAAAGACATATGTCTGGTAACCGCTCCACCAAACCTCACGAGCCTTCTTCCCTTTCCGAAAGCCCCCGCACCGCCTGTCTCACCAGGAAGTGTTTCATCACATCTACTCAACCATTGAATTTAAAGAGAAACGCCAGGGCCGCAAGGTGCCTATCTACCATAGAGGGCGAGGAACGCTCGGCAAACAAACGGCACAGAATCCATAACAGTATATCCAACCGGTTAGATGCCGAGACATCCGAGCCTAACAGAAACACAGTCTCATCCCAAACCCGCCAAACCTTAGCGTAAGAAGACCATGTGCCCGGAACCAGCAAATTTTTTATGTACTCCCCAAGCAGGACGTTGCGAGCTGCCACATCTCCTCCAGGCAAGCGTGTCCCGTTTCCTGCGCCTCCGGTGCCGCCTCCCGAAAACGTTCCCACTGAAAACGAGATAACGCATCAGCCACAACGTTTTCCAAACCCGGAATATGCCTAGCCCTGAACATAATATTAAATGACATGCATAACAACACCAACTGTCTCAGCAACCGAACAACCGGCAACGAGGACGCAGACAAGCCATTGATGGCCTGCACCACCGCCATATTATCCGAGTAAAACACTACCTTCTTGTTAGAAAGGTCCGCACCCCACAGAGTCACCGCCACTACCACCGGAAAGAATTCCAGGAACGCCAGGTTCCTAATCAGCGGGCTCGCCCTCCAAGCCTCCGGCCACTCCTCCGCGCACCACCGACCCGCAAAAAGGCCCCAAACCCTACGCTACCCGAAGCGTCCGTGAACAGTCTCACATCCTCCGATGACCCCACCGGCACCCGGAAAAATACCCTACCATTAAAATCCTGCAGAAAGCGCGCCTACACCCTTAAATCAGCCCTCATCTCTGCCGAAACTCTAATGTAGTGCGACGGCCGCTGTACCCCGCTCGTCGCGTGAGCCAGCAGCCGGCAGAAAACTCTCCCCATGGGAATCACCCGACAAGCGAAGTTGAGGCTCCCTATCAACGACTGCAAGCCCCTCAACGTCACCTTCCTCGCCTTCGCCACCACATCCACCGATTGCTGCAGGGCGTGCAGTTTGTCAAGTGGCAACCTGCATTCCCCTCGCACCAAGTCAATTTCTAATCCTAGGAAACTGAGGCACGTTACGGGTCCCACCGTTTTATCCGCTGCCAACGGCACCCCAAACTTATGCGCCACCCACTGGAACACTTTCAGTATCTGACCACATCGCCCCGTTCCTGCCGGACCGACACACAAGAAGTCGTCCAGGTAGTGTACCACCGCACCCCCCGCCGACTCCTTCCGGACTACCCACTCCAGGAACGTGCTGAACTTTTCAAAATATGTGCAAGATATAGCACAACCCATAGGCAAACAGAGATCTACAAAGAACTCCCCGTCGAAGCAGCAACCCAGTAAATGATGACAATCCGGGTGAATGGGAAGTAATCTAAACGCCGCTTCCACATCTACCTTAGCCATCATTGCCCCGCGCCCCGCCCTCCGCACCAACTCGACAGCATTGTCGAATGACGTATAGGAGACAGAGCACAGGGTCACGTCGATATCATCATTCACCGACGCCCCAGCCGGGTACGATAAGTGATGTATCAAACGGAACTTGCCCACTTCCTTCTTAGGGACCACCCCTAGCGGGGACATCCTCAAACCCGGCATGGGCGAAGCCACAAACGGGCCCGCCATCCTCCCTAAACTTCCTTCCTTCCGCAACTTCTCTCTAACCACCCCCGGATGAGCCAGCACAGATTTGAGGTTCCCGCAAAGCACACCCGGACCCCTATCCTGGAATGGAATCACGAAGCCGTCCGTGAACCCGTCCCACAAAAATCTGGCTACCTCCCGGTTAGCGTATTGCCTTAGCCACGGCAACATCGCGTCTACCTTCACCGGTGATGCCCCCCGCCGCAGAAACGGGGGCTGCCGCGCCAGCGCTCCCCCCTCCAATGCCAGACTTCCCTTTCTTGAAGCATCTGGGGAGACCATGCTTGCCGCCACAGCCGGAGCACTCATGCTTGAATCTACATGACGCTCCCCACTTGCACTGCCCTTCGTTGAAGAGCCGGCAAAACCCCTTCTTCTGTCCCGCCGACGCGCTACCACTTGGGCCCGCGCCGGCAGTCCCGAGAAAGGGGGCACTCTTTTGGGCTATCATCAATCTCATCCACAATGGCAGGTCCATCTGGTCCCACCACATGGCCGGATTCGCCGCTAGGCGCTGCCGAAACTGCTCATCATACCTCCACCAAGCGAGTCCCCCGTAGGTCCTGTACGCATCCCCTATGCCGTCCAAGTAGCAAAACAGCTGTGAGCATCATTCCGGGCTCTTTTCCCCTATCACGCTAGCCAGTATGCAAAATGCACGCAGCCAGTTACCGAATGTCTTAGGTATCTTTCGATACTTACGCCTTTTCTCCTCTTCCTCCTTTTTCGCGTCCTTCTTGTCTTCCTCCTTCAAATCTAAAAATTCCTCAAGGGGAAGAAGGGAAAATATTTCCACAAATTCCCCTTTCCCTGTCCTCTCCTTAACTTCTGCCTTCAGATGACAACCCAATGGTCCCGCGAAGGACACGTGCACGTTCTGTCGTGCAGCCTCCGAAATATCGCCACGGTCCTCCAGCGCGCCCGCACAATCTACCTTCCCAGTGGCCGCGTCCGTGGTGCCCCCACTCGCGCCCCCAGCCGGTGTCCCCACGGGACCCTACACCTAGGTCGCTATCCGCTGCCCACACCCTCCCGAAGTGTCCAGGGGACCCCGCCTCCCCCGACCATGACCCCAAAAGTGATTGCAAACATCCTAGCAAACTCCCTGAATGAGGTGTAGATGTAGACTCACCGCCCACTCCCCGACCTCGGATGGCCGCGGGGGTACCGTCCTTTCGACTGCCTCGACCGGCTCCGTAGTGTCTAGGGGACGTCGCTTCCTGCCCGCCCGGCTGCGATCAATTCTTGTAGGCGAAACACTCCGTGACCTGTAAGGAGAAGGTGACCTGGGTAGTCTGTACGCTGTTAGCTTCACCCGTCCGTCACCTCTGCCTCCAGTCCCGTCATGGCAAGATCCCTTCCCTTGCTTGGCCTGAGACCCACGGTCGCTCCTAGTCCTACTCCGTCTGGATCCAACCCTGTCATTTGACCCTGACTCACTGCGCCGGTACCTCCTCCTTCCGTCCCTAGTGGTGGACCTCCTCCTCCCATCCCTGCTCCGCGAAGTGCTCCCGTGCCTGGACCTGCATCGCTCCGAAGATTGTCCTGAGCTGCCATATCCATCCCTCCCGCTGCCTGGCGTGGCTCTATCTTCCCTCCTGCTGTGGCCTGCCCTGCACCGTTGAGCCTGGGAGCGACCGGAGAAGGCCTCCCGCGTGTCACACCCCCGAGGGCCCCCGTCCGCATGACCTCTCGACTGGCTCCGACTATCCCGCCTCGCGCTGTCCTTCCCGGTCACCAACTCCCTATCGCCCCTTCCAACACTCTTCTCCTGGCTGTAGTCCCTCTGCGCCTCTGACCTGCCGCTGGGCTGGGGCACACTCCCACTCCTCTGGCTCCCCTCATCCCCTGAATCCACCTCTGGAGACCTAACCCCTGTCAGGGCTGCCTTGCCTGTCGAGCTGCCCGCCTGGACCCCACTACCTCTGTGTGGGCCCGCTGTCATGGCGCTGCCTGGTCCCCTGTCACCCCCCTGCCCCTCAGTGTTGCCCCCAGGGGGCGACTCACTGGGACGTTGGGACACCAGCACTGCTCCTTCTCTGGTCCCCTGCGCAGCCTCCCTCCTATGGGCTCCCTCAGCAGCCAGGGTTGTCCTGCCTCCCGCCCGGCGGCAGGGGGCGCTCTTGGCCAGAGGCCTCTTCCCAGCCTTCCGTCCCACCTGACCGGTGCCGCGACGACCAGGCGGCACCGGCCGCCATTCAGAGCCTCCCCGGCTTCCAGATCCGCCGGCCACCTCACTCTCCCTGTCAGCAGGGCTCTTCCTCCTCCGCGCCGCCGGAACCGAACCCGGACTGAGCCGCTGGGGCGGTCTCGCCCGTCTGACAGGCCTTTTCTCCGCTGCACCGACAGGGGGAGCAGACGTGCTCGGAACCCCCAGCTGCTCCTGCAACCACTCCAGGCCTCTCTCCTGTACCAACGACCGGACACCAGCCAGGATTTCTTCGGCAGACGCCATGACCTGCAGCAAAAGAGAAAAGAAGAGCTACTCTGACCTGCAACAATTCACAGGTAAGGGCAGCTCAGATTAGAATGGCCTAAACTTAAAATGGCCGCTATTTAAACTACCACTCTCCACCCCACCAGCTAGGCCCCGCCCCCTGACCTCCAGCTCACCTGCCAACTTTCTGGCCCTGTCAAGGCCCACTCCCCCCCTGCGTTGCTCCGTGGGCTTCATTACAGCTATTTTAGTGCTAAACTGAGATCAACTGTGAAATGTTTCATTCAGCCAGAATTATTCCAGCCTGATGTGTGTGTAGCTTTTTAGCATTCAAATCATTAGTGTAAGTTTGCACACACATGACATCTGTCCATATATAATGTATAGTAGAGCTTGGCACAGTATATTTATACCTATCCGGGAATTGTGGCTCATTGCTCCACTCCTACATTGTTCATTTTTAATCCATTTCTATGGGTTTTCTACAGGAATCGTTTAAAGGGACACTGTAGGCACCCAGACCACTTCAACTGACAGGGGGGCAAGTAAATCAATCAATGAAAATTTGAATTTTGTAAACTGAAATTAGCATGTCTGTAATTTGATTCTATAACTTCTAAAAAATCTGGCAAATATTTGCCTACAACATTGCTGTACTTGGGGGCATTAACAGAATATACATATGTATTGTTACATGCGTACTTATAGGGTATCAGAAGAATACCTTATTTGCCGTTTACAAATAATATATCATTGATGTTAGGAAGGTCGAACAACACAGTGGAATAAACACATAGCCAAAGTACAAAAATGCCTTACTTGTGAACACATGGATTTTTAGAAATGTCACTAGCAGGTTAATATATTGATCTACAGTCTATTGTGTTATTTTTGCTGTTTTTACAGTTTAACAGTTGCAATCTATTAATTTTGTGTATTTTTCTGAGCAACTCTGAAGACCACTTGAGAAATATTGTAATTGAAGGAGTACAACAATAGAATATTGACAATTTCATCGACAACTGTGTGCAACATTATTTGTGAACGCTCTCCTCTAATGGAAATCAGATTCATTGCTAATATATGAAAGAGTTATAATGACTAATACTTCACTTTTCGAAAATGAATTTGACACCAATATCTGAAAATATAATTAGTGCATAAGCAGCAATGGTTGATTTTGGTATCCCAGTTGTTTGGAAACTACTGATTTGCAAAATTAAAAAAAAGTGTTAGAAGTGAGCCATGTTTCATCTGCTTATATGACCATTCTACAACCCAGCATGTTTTGTCTTCTGTGGACCCCTTGGAAGTTGAACTTGAGCTCATAATCCAATTGACCTTCTATCTAATGTATACCTGAAGATCCTTAATGGCATCAGGAAGATATGTTATGTAAGTGCCTCTGATGAAGACTCTGGTGCTGCCCCAGAGTGAATTTCATTTGCCAGTGAATAGTATTGGTGCCCGGGGCCATCTGAGGATTTGGAGGGGAGCCTGAGACTGGCTCCGAATTACTTGATGCCTGTGAATCTACACTGGAGAGGAGCGCAGCAATTTAGAGGCACCAGGACCGTCTTTCCGCATGGACACGCTGGGCAGTTGCCCTGGGGCGGGGCCATATTAGTGCCATTATAGGCCCTCGGGCAAAGCTGTGCACTGGGGCCCTGCCTACACAACAACTCACAGGAATAAAAATTTTAATTATCGATAAAATTAAGCTGATATTTATTGGTACCTCCAACAAATGCAATACATACATACAATACGTACACACAGACAGGCTGCTAAATACATACACAACGTTCACACCGTTCACACACACACACACACACACGATGGCTGAATAGACACAGACTGCTGAATACACACACAGACTGCTAAATAAACACAGACTGCTGAATACACACACACACACACACAGACTGCTGAATACATACAGACTGCTATACACACACAGACGGCTAAATACACACAAACTTCTGACTACACACAGACTGCAGTGAGGGGAGCAGTGTATGTGTTTATGTGTGAGGGGTGCTGTGTATGAGGGGTGCTGTGTGTGCGTGTGTGTCATTGGTGCTGTGTTTGAGGGGTGCTGTGTGTGTGAGAGGTGCTGTAAGTGAGGGGTGCTGTGTGTGTGAGAGAGGTGCTGTGTGTATGAGGGGTTCTCTGTGTGAGGGGTGCTGTGTGTGTGAGAGGTGCTGTGCGTGTGAGGGGTGGTGTGTGTGTGAGAGGGGCTGTGTGTGTGAGTCAGATTGTGAGGGGTGTATGGAGAAAATGTTTTCTTGTGGTTTTAAAAATAAAAATAAATGTACAATAATAAAATCTTCATGTCCCCCCAACCTTTCTTCTTACCTTTGGTGAAGGAGGGGGGTCACTGCCAGCCCTCGTGGTCTAACAAAGGATCTTTAACCTCCCCACCGGCCTGAGAGGGCCCACAGCAAGAAAGCAGGGCCGGCATTCCATGGGCTGGCAGGGGAGATCAAAGGATCTCCCCTGTTGGCCTGGGCACATGGGCATTGCGGTGGGACCACCATGCTTGTGGGGCCCCCCGGGCAACTTCCCTTTGTGCCTATGCGGAAAGACGGGAGAGATGGTGGGAGGACCCAGAGGCTGCATGAGATGGAGGGAAGGACCTGGGAGGCAGATCGCTTCTCCTGCGAGCATGCTGTGTGGAGCGTTGCAGCGCGTTGCCATGGCAACACTCCACACAGCACTCAGCTCGGGAGGAGTGAAGACAGCCTCTTCTGGCTGCAGGCAATAAATTACCACCACCAGATCACCAGGGCTGTCAGTGTCCCCCCCTACTTCACCAACGGTAGGAAGAAAGGTTGGGGGGAACATGAAGATTTTATCAATGTACTTTTATTATTATTATTATTATTTTTAAACAACAAGAAAACATTTTTCCATATACCCCTCACACTCTGACACACACACACCACCCCTCACACACACACAGCACCTCTCACACACAGCATCTCACACACACATCCCCCTTCACACATAGCTTCTCTCACACACAGCACCTCTCAAACACACATTACCTCTCACACACACAGTACCCTTCTCACACACACAGCACCACTCACAAACACAGCACCTCTTACACACACAGCATTCCTCACTAACAGCACATCTCACACACACAGCACCTCTCACACACACAGCACCCACCCCAAACACACACACACACAGCACCCCTCATACACAACACCCATTACACACACACTGCACTCCTCACACACACATCACCCCTACACACAAACACATACACTAAAGTCTGTGTGTATTCAGAAGTTAGTATGTATTTAGCAGTCTGTGCGTGTGCATTTAGCAGTCCGTGTGTGTATACAGCAGTCTGTGTGTGAATGTTTTCAGCAGTCTGTGAATGTATTCAGCAGTCTGTGTGTATGTATTGCATGTATATTTTGCATTAGTTGGAGGAACCAATAAATATAAGCTTAATTTGATCAATAATTTACATTTTTATTCCTGTGAGTTGTTGTGTAGGCAGGGCCCTCGGGCAAATATGCTGTTAAGATGGCACTGAGAGGCACCTGAGGGGTTCTGGGAGACATGTCGCTGCGGCATCACATTCTAGACCATCACTGCACCTGTGGTGCATCAGAAAGCTTACATAGCCTCATCATGTCTCTTTTTTGTGCTTAGGCTGTCGGGAGTCTAGCTTAAAATGTTTTATTTCTTGTGTTTTTCATTTTAATTATATTTTGATGTAGGGTTGCTGGGTGCCCTGGTGGTGATAGCAGTTTTTAAAGCCCTTTGAATATGGTAGCCCTTGTTCAGGAGAGTGTGGAAAGCTGGCTTGTGTGGGATTATCTCATTTATTATTTTATTATGCATGGACATGCTAACTACTGGCACACTCAATATGCTTTATCCAGTCAGATTTGTCCGTTGTCAAGCTTAACTTTCACCATTTTCATTTGTTTGTATTTGTTATTGGTGTAATTTTGCATACTAGCTTTGTAAATTCACTGTCTGTTTATATTAAAAAAAGCTTTTTTAGTTGTTGTGACAAGTCAGAACATAAATCCCTGCTATAACTACTATTGTAACTATTGTAATGTTATTCTGCTATGCAAAAATATGGCTCAATAAAAACTTTGAAAGAAAAAAATATATAGAAAACCTAATATTTGGGCAAGGTAAATGCCTTATGCAATTAACTGGGCTGCCATGATAAAAGAAATAACAAATAATATATTTTCCACGATAATTTTTGAACTGAACTGAGGAGTTGGTGTTTTCTTCTAACAGTGATAAATAATTTTGCATTAGTAGCAGCAGACAAGATTTGTGAATTGTGCTACTTAATTGTCTTTTTGTTTTTTCTTTTTTCATGTGTAATTACTATAGCACATTAAAACAGATGATGCCATATGCTCAGCCACAAAAAAATAAGAACATTTTTTTATATATCCCTATATACAATTTATCTTACATTGGCTTCCTGTATGCTATAGGAGTCAATTCAAGGTACTAACTCACACCTATAAAGCACTGAACAACTCTAGCCCCTCTTATATCTCCTCACAGATCCATAGATATGTCCCTTCTCGGTCTCTCCGCTCTGCCCGTGACCACCTCCTGTCCGTTGTCCGCACTCGTACGGCCAACTCGCGCTTGCAGGACTTCTCGCGGGCGGCTCCCTTCCTATGGAATAGCCTGCCTACCGCCATCAGACTCTCCCCTAGTCTTGCATCTTTTAAGAAGTGCCTTAAAACCCATCTCTTTAGGAAAGCGTATGGCCTCCAAGACTAACCCTTACCTCACATACCTGTCTCTTGCCCTCTCCTAAAGGGCAGTCCACCTTATTTGATTGCAAATTCCTGTCCTAATGTGTTTTACACCCCACCTCCTATAGAATGTAAGCTCGATCGAGCAGGGTCCTCTTCAACCTATTGTTCCTGTAAGTTTATTTGTAATTGTCCTATTTATAGTTAAATCCCTTCTCATAATATTGTAAAGCGCTACGGAATCTGTTGGCGCTATATAAATTGCAATAATAATAATAATAATAATTACATGATTACATTTCCTTCACCCATTTTTTTTTTTTTTTGCGGTTTTCTATAGCAGTATTGTCCATTTATTCAATATTGCGGGCCATGACACACTTAGGCTTAGAGGGCCAGTAACACATAACCAATGCAAAACAATAGGCTATATGGGATTTAGGTAGGGCGGCCTTGGGGTATACAAAACATTAGAACATAGCATATGAAAAATGGAGCGTCATTTGAAAAATAATTCTCTATAAGGCAGTCACTCTTGGAACCCTTTCACTGTGTTGAAACATGCTGTGTTTAGAGGCCATCCATTAACATAGTGATATTGGGTTGTGTGCCGCTGTCTCTAAGTAATCATGTCACTCAGCAGCTGGTCTATCTCTGCAAAGTCTTATGGTGACAGATTTCACTGTGTAATTGCAGTAACGCTATCAATACAAAGCTTCTGAATTAACTCTTTCCAGAGCTCTACAGGTTATTTCAAGACCGGCTTTCCCTTTCCTCACCTCTAACAGTTCAATTATTCTTTAATTGCTCACATTCCTGACGCCCACTATAGTGGTAACTATAACTATCCTGCTTCGCAGTTAAGTGTAGGTTTCATTTATTTATTTTCATATTTCGATCCTGTGTCGAGATTTAAGCATTTTCTTCAAGTGGATGTGTCACCAAAAGAAAACCCATTGCATTAATGATCAGAACATAATATGTGTTTGTAGAGAACTGACTCATTCCATGTTCTTCTTGAATTATTCCAAGTATCTTCTGATATCAAGTACCTGGGGGAGTAGACAGATCAGATAATTTTAAATCAAGATGTGAAGATTTTCTTCAACTTTCTAACAATATTAAGAGCCAGAATATTATTATTATTATTATTCGCATTAGCATTTACACTGATCAACGACAACATTAAATTGACTTGCCAAGTTTTGTCTAGGTCCCCCTTGTGTTGCCAAAGAAGGTTTGATGCATTGAGGCAAGGACTCCATAAGAACTCTGAACATATCTTGTTGTATCTGGCACCAAGACATTAACAGCAGATCCTATAGGTCCTGCAAGTTGTGAGGTGGGGCCCCCATGGATTGCATTTGTTGTTCCAGCACATCCCACAGATGGTCAAGCGAATTGGCAACACTTTGAACTCTTTGTCATGTTCCTCAAACAATTCTTTAACAATTTGTGCAGTATTCAAGGGTGCATTATACTGCTGTAAGAGGTCACTGCCATCAGGGAACACCATTGCCAAGAAGGGATGAACGTAGTCTGCAACAATCCCTAGGTAAGTGGTACATGTCAAAATAACATTCATATGTATACCAGGACCAAAGGTTTCCCAGCAGAACATTGCCCAGAGGATAACACTGTCTCTTACAGCCTTCCTTCTTCCCATAATTATTCTTCCCATAATTTATCCAGCTTCCATCTCACCCAGGTTAATGACGCAAAATGCAATCCACTTCAGCTAAAAGAAATCGTGATTTGTCAGACCAGGCAACCTTCTTCCATTGCTCCATGGTCTAGTTTTCCTGCTCACGTCCCCATTAAAAGCACTTTCAACACATCAAATTCAAGAACTGACTGGTCACTCGCTGCCTAAAATATTCCACCCCTTGACAGATTGCCATTGTATCAATATAATCAATGTTATTCACTTCACCTGTCAATGGTTTTAAAGTTAAGGCTGATTACTGTATAAGGCGCCAACAATTTCTGTAGCGCGTTACAATTACAGAAAGGGGATATTTTGAGTGAAGAGTACCCTGCTCAAGTGTGCTTACAATCTATGAGAAAAAAACATATACATTTAATCATAAATTCTGTCACAAGTTGAAAACTTAAAGGAACACTATAGGGTCAGGAACACAAACATGTATTCCTGAGCCTATAGTGTTTAACCCACAATTTAGGTGGCTTGCCCCCCTTAGCTCCCCTATAAAAGTTTGAAACTCACCTTATATCCAGCACTGCGCGGGTCTGCTGGCGCTGGCTCCGCCCTCTTTGTGATATCAAAATGGCTGATTTTTAGCCAATCCAAGCATTGGATTGGCTAAAATCGACATGGGGCGGGGCCAACTGCCGTTTTGGCCAATTTTGAATCAATGCATCCTTATGTGGAAAATTCAGCGTGTTTGCATGAAAAAAGCCTTAAGGGAGCTATTATACTCACCAGAACAACTACATTAAGGTAGTTGTAGTTGTTCTGGTGACTATAGTGTCCCTTTAAATCTGCTAGTTTATGTGTAACATTTAAACTCTTTGCAGCTCATTGTTCCAATATAAACATGGTAGATAACATCCTGAGTTAGAATCAAGTGGAGAGCTATTGAAATCTTTTTTGCCTAGACCTAAAGGGGCTCTTAGCAAAATGTATATTATAATGGACATGTTCATGGCCACCAGTAATGGTACGGTGCTTCATATATAATGAGTTTCACCAAGGATGATTTTCAATATGTTTAGAAGGAAAGAATCAACAACCATAACTGTGTAGAAGAAGGACACAATCACGGGCTCAATGTTATATTTTTCAAATGCTAAAATATTAAAAAATATATAATTTCAGTATATAAAAAAAAATGAAACTATATTCCAAAATATTATATCATTTTAAAAGTCTATCCAAAAATATTAAATCACTTGAAAAGCGTGTCTATAAATATCTAATTGAGGCACATATCAGAAAAGAGGCATGAGTTTAAAAAGATACAACTTATTAAGTGAAAAACTAAGACACCGCACAAACCCAAATTATTATTATTATTATTATTATTGCCATTTATATAGTGCCAAAAGATTCTGTAGCGCTTTACAATATTATGAGAGGGGGCATTTAACTATAAATAGGACAATTGCAAGAAAACTTACAGGAATGATAGGTTGAAGAGGACCCTTCTCAAACGGGCTTACAGTCTATAGGAGTTGGGGTATAAAATACATTAGGACAGAACACCGACTGACAATATTAAAAACATTTTAGTAAGTGTATAAAAATTTACTGTTTGGTGACCTCGGATGACATCCAGGATATTGGTGGACATATACTGATTATTTAGATTGAATTAAAAGTGAAATTTAAGGTAAAAAAACTGTATGCTCTAAATTCAGCTACTCTGCCTTTAAACTTGAAACTGACTTTGAATTCGCTTTGAACTCCCTGTAAACATTTTACTCACGTGACGGGACCTGACTAACGTAGATGTAGTCAGTGTGTTTTGGGACGAGTATAAAAATTTGACTCTTCGTTCACCTTGGATTACAGCCAGCATATGGCATCATAGAGCGTAAACTTAGGATTTGGTTGAGAAATCTGAAAGACCTGTGACATAAATACATGTAGGAAACAAACACCTTTTCTTTAGTTATCTCTGGCTACAAAGGAGTGGTGACAAACTTTGTCTCTCCAATTGTTACCCCACTAGATTTCCCAGCATTGATTAGCTGTGATTTCTGTGAATTTCAGTCCAATAGCTGCATTGCTAGAAAAACAAATCCTTGCCCTATAGCAAAATGATCCTTTTCTACAATGTCACCAAGTTCCATTTCCGTAGACACGGAGTGCTACCTTGCTAGCATGATTTCATTGGGCTCAGTTGGTGGAGTAACGCAGCCCCCTCTTCTCTTGGCTGATAATTATGTCTTATAACTTGATGGGAAGGTTGCATGCTTGCCAATAACAAGTGTGGAATCTGTCTTAGCTCCCTATTGTCTGGTGGAATGGAAAGATTTTATGGCTCTGATGGGCGTCATGAGGTGGAATAGAAGTCCCAGTGTGTGTTTCTGCTTTGCTTCTGCTGGCAAAGCTGCAGACACTGGATTCTATCACAGGCCCCCATACAAAGAGAATCTAAAGTGTTTATGCAATGGGGACTCTGAGATACAGCAGTATGAAGCAAGGCCCTCTGTTCCTAGTGAATAAGGATTTCCTTAACCCACACAGTGAAAAACGGCCTGCATTCAGCCCTGGAAAAAACAGGCTGGGATTCCATTTCTGCTGTTACGTCAATTTCTCTTTGACCATTGTACAGTTTAAGAAATTAATGATCAATACAGAACAGAAAGCTTATTGTTTTCAGGCTGCTGTGATGCTGTCTGTTGGTTTCTAAGCTTTCAAAGACTCTGTTGTTCTGCCTGTTTCTAGTATATTAATTAACTTTTTTTCGTTGGACTTTTTATTTTATTAAAAATATATGTACCCTTCTCCAATATGTAATGTTTCATCTCACATTTAAAACCCTTCTGAGGTCATTACATGGACTTTGTGTACCTTGTGTTGTATTGTACATGAGACTTACATGCGACAACAATAAAGACTAGGTTTTTTGTTGTTTTTTTAAAAAAGAATTTGCAGGTTAACATGTGTCATTGGACAATCAACAGAGAATATATGAATGGTGATATGCTGTTGTGTTTTTAAGAATTATTTTAAGATTTTTAAATCGACAGCACCTTCGTTATTAAACGATAAGGTAAATCTGTTATACTTGTGATAAGAGGTTTTATTTATTAAATTAAGCAAAGTAGCCATCACTTCTGTTTGTATCAGTCATAGGAACATCTGGTAATGGAACGCTTACTTTAATGAGAAGTTAGATTCTCAAAGTCCCATCTAAAGGTGTTTCTATCATAGTTCTCATTTGAAGGAGCACTAAGTCACTCAGACCACTTTGTCTCAATGAAGTGGTCTGGGTGCAGTAGTCCTGTATGTTTAACCCCTCAAGGTAAAACATTGCCGTTCTGCAGTAAGGGCAATGTTTGCCTTGAAGCGTTAAACACGACTGACATCCATACTGACAGCCACTACTGCCACATCTACTGCACTGACCACATAAAACGTGGTCACACGAAGCTGCAGTTAATAGGAAGGTATTGGATTATAATAAAAATAAAATAAAGCACTGGATGCGTGCGCCTATGCGTCAGGTCCCCAATTAGAAGCATTGAATTGGCCATCGTTAGAGGAAGCAATGCCTCCTTGAAGCCGTCGTGGGAGGAGGTGAGGTAAGCTCCCTGGCTGCTCTAAAAAGGTGGGTAATTTGGGGGGGGGGGAGCGAGTACTCTAGATAGGGACACTCTAGAGTTAGGATTACAGGCTTGTATTCACAAATGGTATAGTGTTTCAAATGTTATGTTTCTTCCTATTGGCTTAGATATATGCAACTGTTTGACCACTTGCTCCAGATATCAGTTTGCATAGGACTGTATTTGTGCCTTGCTTTACTGTTAGTCTACTTGCTATTGTAGTTCTAACCAAGGTCAAGTCAGATGTCTCATTTACTGCAGCCCTTTTGAGGTCCATGCCAACATGCCAATCTTTAGAGAAGAGGTTCTAGGCAACAGAGGCCAGTTACCATAGGTAAGTCCTATTGTCGTAAGGCCTTAGGCACCTCAGCTCAATTATTGGCCTCGTGAACTATACATGGTTGTGTGATGGGCACTGGTTTCATGCCAGAAAGCAGTTTAACTGTACCCAAGGTACATGCTATTCATATGTTAGTACTTCTGTGTCCAAACATCTCTGTGAGACAAAATCACTGTTTCCTTGCATATTTGTTCTGTTTCAATGATGCACCCTGTTTAATGTCTTTCTTGTGTGATGCAAACCTAACGTAGCTTTTATCAGTATGTTTGTATTTTTACTCAATATATAGATGAAATAAATGGGGAGCAACGTAGTCCACATGATTGCATAGTGCATTTTATATGTACAATATCAGTGAGGACATCTCTTCTGTTAAAGGACCACTATAGGCACCCAGACCACTTCAGCTTAATGAAGTGGTCTGGGTGCCTGGTCCAGCTAGAGTTAACCCTTTTTTTTTATAAACATAGCAGTTTCAGGGAACACTGAGGGTTAATCCAGCCTCTAGAGCCTCTAGTGGCTGTCTCATTGACAGCCGCTGAAGGCGCTTGCGTGCTTCTCACTGTGCAAATCACAGTGAGAAGACGCCAGCGTCCATAGGAAAGCATTGTAAATGCTTTCCTATGAGACCGGCTGAATGCGCGCGCGGCTCCTGCCGCGCATGCACATTCAGCCGATGATGTCGTGAGGAAGGAGGAGAGGAGAAGAAAAGCTCCCCGCCCGGTGCTGGAGAAAGGTAAGATTTTAACCCCTTCCTCTCTCCAGAGCCCGGCGGGAGGGGGTCCCTGAGGGTGGGGGCACCCTCAGGGCACTATAGTGCCAGGAAAACGGGTATGTTTTCCTGACACTATAGTGGTCCTTTAATTATCTTTTTATACATATGTTAAAGGGACACTCCAGGCACCCAGACCACTTCTGCCCATTGGAGTGGTCTGGGTGCAGGGGCGTATTTGCCGCGAGGCAAACAAGGCATTTGCCTTGGGCGGCATTTTCCAGGGGGCGGCAAAAAAAGCCGCCCCCAAACGCCCAGGGCAAATGCCTTGTTAGCCTTGCGGCTAACAGACATCCTGGGCTGGTGGCTGCTGGGCTGGTTGCTGGGCGGGCGGCTGGCGAGGGAGCACTTCCTCTGAGCTGTCTGCTCAGCTCCCTCGCGCGCCGCAGAGTGAGGCTGGGAGCCGGAATATGACGTCATATTCCGGCTCCGCCTCCCAGCCTCACTCTGCGGCGCGCGAGGGAGCTGAGCAGACAGCTCAGAGGAAGTGCTCCCTCGCCAGCCGCCCGCCCAGCAACCAGCCCAGCAGCCCGACCGGCAGCCCCACTAGACCCCAGGGAGAGGGAGAACCCCCCCAGCATTCCCAAAGGTAAGGAGGCTGGGGGGGGTAAATTAAAAAAAAAATGAGTTAATGTGAGTGAGTGTGTCTGTTAGTGTGTGTCTGTTAGTGTGTGTCTGTTAGTGTGTGTCTGTTAGTGAGTGTGTCTGTTAGTGTGTGTGTGTGTGTCTGTTAGTGTGTGTGAGTGTGTCTGACTGTGTGTGTCTGTTAGTGTGTGTGAGTGTGTCTGTTAGTGTGTGTGAGTGTGTCTGTTAGTGTGTGTCTGTTAGTGAGTGTGTCTGTTTGTCTGTTAGAGTGTGTGTGTGTGAGAGTGTGTCTGTTAGAGTGTGTGTGTGTGTCTGACTGTGTGTGTCTGTTAGTGTGTGTATGTCAGTGTGTGTGAGTGTGTCTGTTAGTGAGTGTGTGAGTGTGTCTGTTAGCAGCTAACAGACACACTCACACACTCACTAACAGACACTCACACACACTGACATACACACACTAACAGACACACACACTAACAGACACACTCACTAACAGACACACTCACACTCACTAACAGACACACTCACACACAGACACACTCATACACTCACACACACACACTGACAGATACGCATCCATTAGCTAACAGTTAGCTAATGGATGCGTATCTGTCAGTGTGTGTGTATTTAGAAGGCGGGGGAAGGGTTGGGTGGGGGTGGCGGGGGGGGGGGGGGGGTGAGGGGGGCGCCTGAGTTTTGTCCTGCCTAGGGCAGCACAAAACCAGGATACACCCCTGTCTGGGTGCCAACTCCCACTACTCTTAACCCTGCAACTATAATTATTGCAGTTTTCATAAACTGCAATAATTACTTTGCAGGGTTAAGTCCTCCCCTAGTGGCTGTCTACTAGACAGCCACTAGAGGGCACTTCCTGGTCTATAGCACAGGTTTTCTGTGCTATAGCGTCGCTGGACGTCCTCATGAAAACTGCAATAATTACAGTTGCAGGGTTAAGGGTAGTGGGAGTTGGCACCCAGACCACTCCAATGGGCAGAAGGGGTCTGGGTGCCAAGAGTGTCCCTTTAAGGCTGTTGATTTAAATAAGTGAAAAATTGCTCCATTAGTATGTTGATACATCTTATTTTTAATATTGTGTTCTCTTAAGATTGACTGCTTAAAGGAACACTGTAACGTTAGAAATACAAATGTGTATTTGTAACGCCATAGTGCATTTTACTTACCTTTTCTACCTCGTAGCACTGGTCTCTGCATTGCCTTTCTGCCTCATTGGCTGAGATCATCAAGATCAATATTCTCAGCCAATCTATTGCTTTCCCAGGAAAGTATTGGGAGGGTAGTGCACATAAGCGGCAAAATATCACGCTACAGTGCACCAATGAGTAAAACTCTGCTATTTTGGAGGAAGTGCCTCTAGTGGCTGTCAGAACAGCAAAGTTTTCACTTGTAGGTTTAAAATGGCGATAGGGGGTGGGGATTTGGGACCAACGTCACTTCATTAAGATAAAGTGGTCTGGGTTCTTAGAGGGTCCCTTTAACATAAAGTAAAGCAGCCTTTTTGTAGAAATATATCAGGATTACTGCCTCATTATTAACGGTAAAAATGTGTCCGCAATGAGCGTCAAGCTAGATCCCACAATTGTGCAAATATATCGTGTTCAGGAAACTCTGCATTCCTCTGAGACACATTTAGAAGCATTTCACCGCTTGACCTGTAGTCTAAACCTGCAGCTTCTATGAGGCCTTCCTGTGGGTGTGGCTGGGAAGAAACGGCCGTTCTCCCCACTGCTATTCCTATTGTTCTCCCCCCCCCCCCCCCCCCTACCGGTAAGGGTCATCCCTGCACCTGCTAACTGGCTTTCATTTCCCATTACTGGTGAAACTGTGACTCTGCAAGCATCCTGGTACACCGAGGTCTGCCTTACAGCCTCCTTCAAAATGGCAGGTGCACTGAATACCTCCGCATGCATGAGGCCTGATGGAGACAACTATGATGCGCTGGACAAGATCTTTGTCTGAAACTGGCTGAAAAAAAGAGTCATCATGTGGAGAGGAGAAGACAGAGTGAGAGCTCACTGCAATACTCACCTCTTGACAGTAACCAATCCACATATGGCCTGGCCCAGCAGACAATCTCCACACTTTCATGCCTGCAGCAGAGAGGAAGATCCTCTGGACACTTTCCTGGACACCAAGGTGAGCGATACCCAATACCACAATTCTCGGTTGAGGGCCATGAGGGGACATACCCCAGTGCATATCCCGCATCACAGGAGGGAGCATTACCAACACTAAACCACTTATGAATCCTACCGGGACATTGTTCATGGTGCCATGAGCAACCAGATCAGTGGGAACCACACATAGCCCTTACTAAGGCCTGGGGCTGGTGGAGTGGACAGTTCTGTATCACAGGGACCTTATTTACTGTGGGGGCTGGAGGGCAAGCATGTGTACAGGTTGAATTACCTGCGTGTGTATTAGCCATGTGGTGTGAGAGTAAGTTTAAATTTCACTCTATACTTTACCTCTCCATAAGTACCTGCTGTTTGCCTCAGTTTGCCTGGGTTACTAGACCACCAATTAGTGATTTACCTTAAAGAAACACTAATGGTTAATGTGTAAGCATTCCTTTGCATATTTCTATCCTGCTTCACTTCCGTAGGGTCCGTTAACCACTTCTGCAACAGCATAACCATTAGAGAGTGAACCTAATGTATATGTTTGACCTAGATCACCCATTACATGTTAGAATACATGCTACAGTTCCTCCAAACACTAAAGCTATGTAAATGCTGTGGTGGTTCCTCACTAAGCCGCTGAGCACAGTCTTTTATGCTTACTAATCTATCTCACAATGCAGAATTGATAGTAACTTACCGCTAAGTAATTCTTATTTCTTTTCCTCTTTAACGATTCTTGTGTTTGAGACGCTGACCAATATATATATATATATATATAAATAGAAATAAAGAGATGCACTCCAAGGACTTGGTAGATGAAAAAAGGGGTAGTTTATTCCAATAGGTATAGCATTAAAAAATAGCCGACGTTTCGACCCATTCGGGTCTTTCTCAAGGTCAATGTACCTAGCTACCAAAGTTATATATATAGGAAATAAGAAAATGTACTCACCAATCGTGAAGAAACCCCTGAATCCCTTCGTGCACACCCGGAAGTGAAAACACCACGGTCACGTGATGCGTATGTGATGACATGGTGTTGCTAGGATACCGATAAACAAGCACAATTATAAGATCGGTATAATATTCTGGCGTGTATATATCGAGTGTGCCAGTGAAATGCATGAAATCTCTTCATGGACTATCTATCTGTTATCATAGAAATATTGAAATGTAAAGTGCATTAAGAGAACGCAAATATTGTGCTCTCCATGTTTCTTTAATATTATTTTGCTCTTTTTCTTCATCTTTATTTACTATTTTATTATTAATATTATTATTTTTATTTTTATTTGTATTATTTTTTATTTTTATTTGTATTTGGTTTACTTTCGTACATTTGTTGATTAATTTTGCCTGTTATCTATCTTTTTGGTTATTTTTTTTGCAAATATTTGTATATATATTTTTTTCAGTTTAGATATGCTTTTTGATTGCTTTAGTCTTAATATTGTGAGCTTCTGAGATCTATGAGATCCATGATTTAATGAGATGTTTATAATATAGAATGTACTCTATTAGAGATATTTTGCCTGTGACATCTGTATGATGTGCTGTATTTGTCTTTTGACTCAATTTTTTTCTATTTGCATGCCTGCTTTTCTTTTCTGTGTTCTGAGTCTTTGCCTTAATAGCCTTGATTCTCCTCTTTAAATTGATTTATAATCCTTATAAGATAATTTGAAGTAATGCCCATAATCTTGATATGGTATGTGAAATGCTTTTAACACACCTTATTCTGGGTCACTCTTCTTATTGGGTATTAAGTGACACCTTCATAGTATATATGATGACACGATCTTTTTCTATTGTTTGTTCACATCTTTTTAATTTTTTTTGCTTTTTGCACTTTGCACTTTACATTTCTATATTTCTATGATAACAGATAGATAGTCCATGAAGAGATTTCATGCATTTCACTGGCACACTCGATATATACACGCCAGAACATTATACCGATCTTATAATTGTGTTTGTTTATCGGTATCCTAGCAACACCATGTCATCACATACGCATCATGTGACCGTGGTGTTTTCACTTCCGGGTGTGCACAAAGGGATTCAGGGGTTTCTTCACGATTGGTGAGTACATTTTCTTATTTCCTATATATATATATATATATATATATATATATATATATATATATATAACTTTTGTAGCTAGGTACATTGACCTTGAGAAAGACCCGAACGGGTCGAAACGTCGGCTATTTTTTTTAATGCTATACCTATTGGAATAAACTACCCCTTTTTTTTATCTACTCCTTGGAGTGCATCTATTTATCTCTGTTTATATATTTTCAACGTGGGATTGCGCCCAGGCTGAATTGAACTATACACATGAAAGGGTGAGTGCCAAGAAACACTGTTTGTATATATATATATATATATATATATATATATAAAAGTGCAGTTATTTATTATTAGGCTTATGTATAGATAACATATTTTGTATCCTACTCGAGTTGACCATTTATACGTCTTTGTAGATTTCTCTCTGACTTTATCATGTCATTCTGATATTTCACTGCACGTTACAATAACAAATTGAAGAGGTCCCACTGAGTTATTCCAGTTTAGTCTGCTCGGTGCAGCAGATCTACCTTTTAAGAAGCCATCAGTATGAATGACTTATGTCCAGTTCAGAAGCATTGGAAACATAAGGTGCCAGTCAAATGTAAGAAGCATTGGACGTGCACAGCATCATTATACTGTGCATGATGATTCCAAACTTGAAGACCTTTTAAAAAAAAATGAAAAAATCCTCTAGTGACTTTCAATCTGACAGCTACTAAAGGTAGGTGTTTTGGATAAACAACATTCATTGTTGGTTCTCAAAAACTGCAATGTTTGACATTGACACCAAAACTACTTCATTAAGATCAATATTGGTGTTTAGTGTCCCTTTAATGCTGTTAGTAATTGCTAATATTACGGACAGCGACAGTTAATGTCCTCCAGCAAAGTGAAGTAGAGCATCTTATGATTCAAGAAGGGAGGAGAGAACTTTAAATACACCAACATGTCTAAGACTACATCTGTCTAAAGCAGAATTGTTAGCCAGGGTATGCCAGAGATGTGTTTAATAGTAAATTAAGTTATATATTTTTTATGATGAGTTTACTTTAAAATGTTACTGTATTTTTTATGTGGCAGAGTGTAACCAAGTCACATTGGAGTTTTGTTTTTAAAATGAGCACAAACTGATCATCACATATTTATAAAAAGATACAAGTAGGTTCATGACACAGAAACAATTTTTCTCAGAAAAGCAGGTAGAATTATATAATTTACAAGACTTTAAATCACTAAGCTGTTTTTGTAATTAGCATCGTACAATGGTAGAACATTTCGAGCATTCCCACACAGCAAAATTTTATATATTTCAAAACTCTTTGAGAGCTACTTTTTGAGAACCAAATATTTGGAATGTAATTGTATTTGTGTCACAATACCTGTCCCTTGTGGCGCTGTGCGATCACAGTAATGATGTCTCTTCTGTGTTCTCATACACACCCACTCATCGCTAGCTTCTTAGGGCCTCATTGTGACATCATAGAAACATAGAATATGGCGGCAGATAAGAACCATTCGGCCCATCTAGTCTGCCCAATTTTCGAAATACTTTCATTAGGTCTTTGGCCTTACCTTACGGCTAGGATAGCCTTATGCCTATCCCATGCATGCTTAAACTCCTTTACTGTGTTAACCTCTACCACTTCAGCTGGAAGGCTATTCCATGCATCCACTACCCTCTCAGTAAAGTAATACTTCCTGATATTATTTTTAAACCTTTGTCCCTCTAATTTAAGACTATGTCCTCTTGTTGTGGTATTTTTTCTTCTTTTAAATAAAGTCTCCTCCTTTACTGTGTTGATTCCCTTTATGTATTTAAATGTTTCTATCATATCCCCCCTGTCTCGTCTTTCCTACAATTTATACATGTTATATCCTTTAACCTTTCCATGTCCATCATATATGACATGAACACTTCCATTACTCTAATTTTATATTACCAGTCTCTGTGGTGCCTTTTTTATGATGTATACACACTTGTGACATCATAGCCCTTTGTAACCAATCAAAACCCATAACGGACGTGATTACGACATGCCGCAACGTCACGTGGGGGTGGAGCCTTGTCTGCACATGCGCACGAAGCACTTTAGAACGCCGAACATAGATACACTTCACCTGGGGTAAGCTAATTTAGTTTATGTATTTGTCTATCTATGTTGTACTTGTTGATCATGTAGTTATATTGGTCCTGAGGAAAGTCCCATATAGAGGACTGAAACGTCGATCCTGACTTTAAATAGGACCCAATAAAGAATTGAACTTTTAACTCCGTGAGTGCTGCTACCTCTTTGGATTTTTGGATAACCAAGCCCTGGCTGAGCACCCGGCTAACAAGGGATTCTTATAGCATGAGTGCAAGAGCTTTTTGTCTTTATACATACATATATATATATATATATATATATATATATATATATATATATATATAAAACAAGGGTCTGGCTGCACTCACCTGAACATGCTTAAATGGGGTGCTGCTGGGGGCCAATAAGTACAGTAAAAATGAAAATCCAGCTCACTCCCTTATCTACTAAACAGCTACTTTGGTGCGGACAGATTTTGCTAGTTTTATTAAAAACACCTAATCTAGGCAAAAAATAATGGGGGTTTAGTTACATTATATGATCATTAGAGATGTCGCGAACATAAAATTTTCCGTTCGTGAACGGCGAACGCGAACTTCCGCAAATGTTCGCGAATGGGCGAACCGGGCGAACCGCCATAGACTTCAATAGGCAGGCAAATTTTAAAACCCACAGGGACTCTTTCTGGCCACAATAGTGATGGAAAAGTTGTTTCAAAGGGACTAACACCTGGACTGTGGCATGCCGGAGGGGGATCCATGGCAAAACTCCCATGGAAAATTACATAGTTGATGCAGAGTCTGGTTTTAATTCATAAAGGGCATAAATCACCTAACATTCCTAAATTGTTTGGAATAACGTGCTTTAAAACATCAGGTATGATGTTGTATCGATCAGGTAGTGTAAGGGCTACGCTCGCTTCACAGTGACAGACCAAACTCCCCGTTTAACGCACCGCAAACAGTCCATTTGCACAACCGCAAACTCTCCATTTTCACAAGGTTGGATATCAAGCTAGCCATGTCCCATTCCTTGTCCTCACTGATGTCATTGAAGGTCTCTTCCTCCACCCAGCCACGTACAACACCAAGGGTCCCCAAAAGGTGACAACAAGCCCCCTGTATTTTTTTTTTTAAATGTACACTACTGTTACACCAGATATGAGTTGCACTGGTGTGACACTGTGCCCTGGCAGGCCCTGAAACGCACACGTGTGAAGGAAATTGACTGCTATTATTTCACAGTCAAATTTCTAGTTTTTTTTTTTTAATGTACACTACTGTTACACCAGATATGAGTTGCACTGGTGTGACACTGTGCCCTGGCAGGCCCTGAAACGCACACGTGTGAAGGAAACTGACTGCTATTATATTACAGTCAAAAAAGTTTTTTTTTTTTTTTTTTTAAATGCAAGCTATTGTGACACCAGATATGAGTGGTGGCACTGGCCAAGTGGGCACAGTATACGCTGTGAGCCTGACACACACGCTGGCAGGCAGGCAGGAAACTGCAATTAGATTACAGACTGATGTTCTAGTCCTAAAAAGGGCGTTTTGGGGTGCTGTCTGTCCTTACAGCAGAGATCAGATGAGTTCTTCAGGACTGTAGTGGACACTGAATATACTAGCCTAGCTATCGATTTCCCTATTAAATCAGCAGCAGCTACACTGTCCCTCCTCTCACTAAGAATGCAGCTTCCGGGGGGCGGGGCCTAGCTGTCATGGAGGAAAGACGCACTTCATGTGAGCTCCCTCGATATCTAACTTTAAGCAGCTATCAACAAGCGAATTTTACCCCAGAAGGGGATGACCCAGCAATGTTGCTCCTATCTTACCGACCCGACATGCTTAATAGCGGTCAGCAACTCGACAGAGTCTTACTTACCTCCGCGTGGCAAGTGTGGCCTGGTGCTCACCGGGCGGGAGAGGCGGCCGATCTCCCGATCCTGGGATGCCCAGGAGCAGCTACTTCCCGGCAGGAGCTCCGTTACCCCCCCTCGGACCGGTGGGGGTTATTCCGGTCCACCCCTGAGAGACTGTCTGGAGCTAATGGACGCACAGAGCACAGCCGCCCAGGCTGACATACTCATCTGCGACTCTCCCAATATGGCGGCAGCCGCGTGTCCTCCTGGTACCAGCAAAGCATGGCAGGATATTGAGTCTAAGCTGGACAGACTCTTTAATCAATTTTGGAAGCAAATAACAAGCAGGAAGCCCCAACAAGCTCCAACACAGCCCCAACAAGCTCCACCACAGCTAAGCGAAGCAGTCCCCATTAAAATCCACCAACGCAAAAGGCGTCGAAGACGGGACCGGAGGCACAAACAGAAATGCAGAGCCTGCTCCACGTCAAGCACTCGCCTCCACCTTAAGCCACCACAATCCCGCACCAGACGTGAAGCACCACCGGGACAGATCCGACCACCCGACAAAACAAGCTTCCACCACCTCAAGCCGCGAACCCGGCACTCAGCCAGAGACTTGCTTTTGTTGTTCCAGGTATCAGGGACTCCCAGGGTCTGCACCTGGCGCCCAGAAGGGATCGGATGAGCACAAGCAGTAAACAGCAGCCTGCCAAGCATGTCCCACTATAGCCGATCTTCCACACCATGCCTTTGATCACATGAACTGCTCTCTGCACATTAACTAATCGTAAAGTAGCAAGTGTTTAAACATGTCATTATTTCACCTCCTAAAGAGTTTATTATTGTAGTTCCTTACATGCCTTTACCTTAACCGTTTATGTATTATGTTATTCATTAGTCTCATCTCATGGGGCGACTCACACTTGATTTATAACTAGTGGTGGAGCTGCTGATATAAATACACAGTTGATAACGTGCAAGCTATACCCTAAACATGACAGCCATCTTTCACAACAATGTACTGCTATATACTCATACCCTCAGTGCAACTAGCCATGATATACGCACGTTCAGCCTAGCATGCTCAAATATAACACACTTCTGTCTAAAAAAAAGAAAAAGAAAAAAAAAAAAAAAATAATAAAAAAAAAAAGAATGCAGCTTCAGAATGAATCTAAATTGTATGCTGTCTAGGAGGTGGGAGGGTCTTGGAGGGAGGGTCTGCTGCTGATTGGCTGGAATGTGTCTGCTGACTGTGAGGTACAGGGTTAAAGTTTACTCAATGATGACGAATAGGGGGCGGACCAAACATCGCATATGTTCGCCATCTGTGGCGAATGCGAACAAGCTATGTTCGCCAGGAACTATTCGCCAGCGAACCGTTCGGGACATCTCTAATGATCATACATTGCATAAGCCTGCCACAACGTCAATGTACCCCATCTTTGGCAGGTCCTACACTACCAACCAACTGTCTACTAAATGAGCTACTCACTTGGGGAAATCCTTCCATCTCAAGTTCTCTGCAGTACAAGGCTAAATAGGGTCCTGAGATGAGGCACCTGTGACAGGGAGGGGTGCAAAGCCAAGGAGCTGGCTAGACTCCTAAATATATATATATATATATATATATATATATGGGAAAACAAGGGGCTGGCTGCACTCACCTGAACATGCTTAAATGGGGTGCTGCTGGGGGCCAATAAGTACAGTAAAAATGAAACTAAACCTCCTGTGACGGACCGCTGGCACTCCGACTGAGCACCTCCGCCAATCGATGCTCCTAGCGCTTGCCGAGGACTCAGAGCACTCCAACCGACACCATCAGCACTGCGGACCCCACTTCCAGTGAGGCAGCTGCGCTGGGGTCTCGCCGTCTCTCACCCACCCTGGATCCACGACCAGGATCCAGCTCCCAGTGGGTGAACCTCTCCTTAATCCAGAGAGCGTAGTAGGAACAAATCAAGCTATTACAAGAGCTTACTCTGGGGAGTAAGTGATTATAGCAATCCCCAGAGTGTAGGTATCCTTTCCCCCAAGCATGAGCCAAGGCTTCAAGAAAGGTGCAAGTAGGTCTGGTTTATTGAGGGCTACCTGCCCTGTATTTATGCAAGTGTCCACCAGGTGGACACTCCCCTAGGGGACCTGATGGAACAATAGGACACATATTGGATATTAGCCAATCACAGACAATACAAACAAAACACTCCCACAGTGACATCACAATCCCTCTCTATCCTGGAGATAATTGGGAAGTAATCAAATTATCTCCCAGGACATAGGCAAGACTCCATTAACCACATGGTTACAAAAAGACATAAAATTACACAATGTTACAATTACTACATAAAACATATACATGCAACATATCCCCAGATAGCTTAGATCTGAGCGCACATTATTACTGAATGGCGCTCAGAACACATACATACAGTTCAATCGCCATGGAGCCAAAGTCTTTTCCATAGTCTTTCGTTACACGAATAGGCTCCATGGCATAGCTATCTGGGGTAGCACTACTCACATACTTAAAGTCCTGAACGCCCCGGCAGAAATACAAAAATAAACCTTTCTGCTGGGTAAAATACAGCTATCAGCACAGGGGCCATAGTCGGAAGGCAGGAGGCTAGCCAGTAGTCCCCTCCAGGCACAAGTGGCGAAGGGCACTTCGTCACACCTCCATTATTTTTTGCCTAGATTAGGTGTTTTTAATAAAACTAGCAAAATCTGTCAGCACCAAAGTAGCTGTTTAGTAGATAAGGGAGTGCGCTGGATTTTCATTTTTACTATAATCATATGTATATATACACACACACACACACACACATATATAAACACACTGATTGTCTTTGTTTCTTTGCCCTGTCGTGGTTCTTGTTACCTGACAATGTCTTTATACTGTGTATTGGATTTACTGTTTTCTGACCTTGTCTTTTTTTTTTTACCTATTTTTGCTGACCTTGGCTTGATTATTGATTCTGTGTATTTCTGTTACCCTGACATTGGCCTGTCCCTTGTTTCTCTGTCTCAGGCACTAGCTCGGCCACTCTAAGGACCGCTACGTGTTCCTTTACTGTTTCCTTTAGGTTTGCAAGTGGCGTTATTCCTAAAATTAAATGAAACTACCATGCAACCTATTAGAAGCTAAAAATGGAAAAAAAGAAAAGAAAACTAAACTTTCATCACTGTCCAAACATGTAACAGCTTGTTTTACATCCTTAAACTTTTTTGGCATGTTTTCACTTTTTCTGAGTCATTTTTTATTTTTTAATGTTATTTAAATCTGTAATGCAATGCTAACAGAAAATGGGTATGAGTCATTGTCAAAAGAGGAATATTGAAATTGAAATGACTTATCACTTCGTAACAGTAAGAATACCTTAAAAAAAAAATCCTTAAAATGTTATAATTTATTTAAATGGAAAAGATATATAATATGTTACCCACATATATTAGCCTTATGAAAGCACTGAAAATTATGGATATACAAAACTTTTTAAAAAGAAATAAAAACTGAGTTTGAGAGAAAATTGCTGCAAAATTACATTGCAAGAACTGTAGAGACAGTGAAATGATAGACATACTAACAAACACTTTGTAAATTTTATATACAACTTAAAAATAATTGGGGGAGGGGGACAGAGTAATAATTTCAAGAACAGATTGAAACATCATAAAAAGATTATACTGATTCCATATGCCATGATTTCCAACACCCTTTGAAGAAACACATACAAAAATGCTCACTAAACAAAAGTTCAACTAAGAAAAAGGAAAATTCATCACTAAAACAGCCAAATAGCATTAAACAACACTCTTTGTTCACGCTCCATGAAAAACACATTGTAACTGAACCTAATGTTCTTTTTCAATTACAATTCATTTCTTATTCACAACAAAATAATATAATTATTTTTCAACTGAAGACATAACTCTGCTATTACCCAAAGTATATTGAGAAGCAAACCAAAACAAGATGAGAAAGTCTTTGGGGTGGGGAGGTGGGGTGGTTGGGCGGGGTGGAGTTTAGCGCCTGAGCTGAAGGGACACCATCAACCACAGCTCTGGACATTTGGCACCTAATCTGACAAAGTCTGGTATACCCTGCTGCCATTGGAGCACTTACCTGCACCCAATGTCATCAGGAGAGGGTGAGAAACAGACCCATGCCTTTCTTGTACTCAAAATCGGGCAAGAAGGCTCGTTGCAAATCCGGGGCCTACTTAGAGTATCCAGCCTCATGGGTCGCCACACGGGACCTAGAGGCTGAGATTGCAAAGCTGTAAAGCTCCCCTTGGCTGCCTGAAAACCCCTCTCAACACATAAACACCATGGGATGCAGATCCCAAAAACCACAGCCTTGCTCCAGCAAAGACTCTCACAACATTGGGGCAATGTTACAACACCCAGCAGCCTCGAAGATGGCAGCCCGGTCGGACAGCGGGGTTAACAGGGCAGACTCCCAAGCAGACCTGACTGTGTCTCGAGACACAACCTCCCCCACAACACTTGTAGAGGAAATGGCAGAACGAAACCCGCTAGCCCCTACTAAACAAGATATTGCTAACCTCTTGATGGAGCAAAGACACATGTCGGCGGTTGATCTGGATGCAGTCCGCACCGAATTGCAGAGGGTGACAGTACACACACAAGCTATAGAGGACAAAGTCCTGGATCTCAAGCGAGCGGTACAAGGACTGAAAGAACAAATGCACAGCCTAAAAACACTCTCATACTTCCCTGACACCAGGGCCGGATTTAGATGAAAAGAGGCCCTAGGCTATTCCACTTATGAGGCCCTTTCACCTCCCATGTTTAAGTTTGTAAATTACACGAGAGACAATAAAATACATCATTACTGTGATATATATCAATATATTAAATGAAACATGTTGTGATTGGTACTAACCTTTATAAAAAATGTGGCACGGATAATAAATTAAAAAAAAGTCGAGATGGGGGGGTGATTGTGAGAGGGAGGGGGGGTGATGAGGAGAGGTGGGGTGATTGTGAGAGGGAGGGGGGGTGATGAGGAGAGGTGGGGTGATTGTGAGAGGAGGGGGGTGATTGTGAGAGGGAGTGATTGTGAGAGGGAGTGATTGTGAGAGGGAGGGGCCAGAGGTGGTCCAGAGGGGGTTGCCTGGTGGTCCGGTGGGGTCCCTGGTGGTCCGGTGGCCCTCATTTCAGGTCTGCAGCTCCGCACATTGCGGAGCTGCAGACCGCCGGTCTCGGCGATCGCGGCAGGAGGGGCATTGCAGTCTGCCCCAGGCACCCCCCTAGTAAGTGGCACCCAGGGCGAACCGCCCCCCCGCACCTCCCCCTTAGTACGCCACTGGTCATATCATATGCGTAGAATTTCTCCTTATTTTCGGTTCAGTGTTTTAGTGTTCACTGTTTTTAGAATAGTGTAATTTTAATTTTGCTAACAATTTGAATGTAGACCCCTCTTGATCTTGAGGCCCTAGGTTGAAGCCTAGTTAGCCTATAGGAAAATCCGGCCCTGCCTGACACAGAGGGTAGATATCACTGAAGACCACAATAGACGCACCAATATTAAAATTCAAGGCGCCCCGGACTCAATTGGCCAAGTGAAGAAGACTCTCCATGAGGTAGGCATATCATAATCCAAGTCTACCATAAAGAGAATACGTCATGAGAGCAAATAAAGAGGGTTCACCACAAGGTGCAAACCATTCATAGGGATATATAGTTTGCTCAGGTTCAGCCAAATTCAGTGAAATTGATTGGACAGAGCTTCAGACCCAAAACATAAAAAAAAATAAAAAAAATAAAAAGAAACAGGAGGTTTTTTTAAAGCAAAGAAGTTAAATATTCTGAAATGGCCGAGTCAGTCACCTGAGCTCAACCCGAGCGAGCATGCATTTCACTTGCTGAAGACAAAACTTAAGGCAGAAAGACCCATGAGCAAACAACAACTGAAGACAGCTCAAGTTAAGACCTCACAAAAGAGGAAACCTTGTCTTTGGTGATACCCATGCATTCCAGACTTCAATCAGTCATTGCCTGCAAGGATTCTCAAAAAAGTATTCAAAATTAACATTTTATTTATCCAGTAACATTTGAGCCCCTGAAAGAGAGGGCTGTGTATTAAAATTGTTCCAATTTATACAATAGTTATGTTCAACACCCTTCAATTACCGCTGAAAGTCTGCACTTAAATTGCAACTCAGTGGTTCCACTTCAAATCTTCAAATCCATTGTGGTGGCGTACAGAGGCAAAATTATGAAAATGAAAATTGTGTCCAAATATTGAATCGAAATGTATTTCATGACCTTACTGTGTGTGTGCGCGCGTATATATATATATATATATATATATATATATATATATATAATATACCACTGGTACCCTGCACACACACTTTCAGAAATTAACAAAATGCCGGGTGCATATAGCCATAGCCAAAAAATTGTAAAATATGCAGAAAGAAGGCTTGCACTCACGGTCTGTCTCTTAGTAAAAAATTCCTCTTTATTCCAGTATTCTTTAAACATGATTTATATACACGCAGGGAAGCACATAAGGAGACAATACTGTGACGGTAGTCACCATCACTGGGAGCAGGACACTTTACAAAGGTTCCTAAATTGCTCCTATGTCTAAGTCACCATGTGCCTATTATAGGTGCAGGATCTTTATAAGGTGTTTTTATACTGTTAATTGTTTTATGTGCTCTCCTGTCCTCCTGATGCTTGTTACCAACTAAGTGGATTTGGCTATGGAGCCTGTATTGTGCCCTCTGTTGGTAGCAACAGCTATATGCACTACCTGAATAGCAAGAATTGCTAATTTGCATATTCAGGTAGATTTGCAAATTGCTAATTCTGCAGGCAGAATATTTTGTGTTAAATTTTGACTTCCCCATCCCTTTATAAATATTTTATTATGTTATTATAATTCCCTGTGTTTTTTCTTACATGTTTTTGTTATTCATTATGTTCATTAAGTTTGTCGGAAGCAGACCTTGTAGGTCAGAGAGAAAGTAGGGCGCCCCCTAGTGATTATCCATACAAATGTACAAAGAAGTAAAATATAACTTTTAATAGTTAATGCATAAAATGCTTGAGGTAAGGACCCAGATACAAAACAGAACAAAAAAGGAGAGAAATGAAAATACAATACACAAAATAAAGAAAACCAAAATAAATCAAAATAAATCAAAATAAAAATAAGGAAAAATTAGATCGGGAGGATGTCAATAATTGTGAG
Organism: Pelobates fuscus; assembly: GCF_036172605.1. NCBI lineage: Eukaryota > Metazoa > Chordata > Amphibia > Anura > Pelobatidae > Pelobates > Pelobates fuscus. The sequence continues at coordinate 381,696,546 of NC_086317.1, read as the reverse complement.
AGCGTGCTGGGTGGGGATAGTATAACCAAAGGTGATAACCTACAAGTTACTATACGAATGAACACCCCCCCAAACTGCTGTATATCTCACAGGTACACTGAAAACTCTTAATAGACTCGTGCTATGTACCCTCCGTTTACTACCCGCTAACAGTATCCAACACGGAATCTGGTAGGGTAGAGAGAATGGCAAACTATACTGTGCCCATGAAGGAGGGAAAAAATGCACCGAGAAAATAACATGAGAGGTAAGTGTATCATATAGGTGAGAACTGTTCTGGATGGTACTAGTGTATCTAAAAACGATACAGTTATAGGAGCAATGCCTCTGGGGTGAGGGAGCGAACTCAGTGAGGAGAGAGCAGCCACTGACAACCAGACGGTGCTATAAAATGCTAGCTAACAGTTGTACAGTGGTATCTTTGAAAAAATCTTTACTCTACACCCACCAAACGTGCCCCCATCATAACCCCTCTTAAATAAAATTGATACAATTGTAGGAGCCGGCTATGAGGACCAAACTCGGTGTTCAAAGAGCGCTCAGTGACTGGGCTGCAGAGCTACAGTGAACCAGGTCTGTACTAGTCAACCTGCTGGACCTTAGGATTCAACGCTCGCTCAATACAACAATGCTGTCCCCTTATGCAAGTCTTGCTTAATACACCAAGTCTGTCCCCTTGAAGCCACCCCTCTGAGTTTGAAAAAAAGAAAAGAAAACTCTGTATCAACTGTAACGAATTGCTCAACTTGCTAACTAATTCTCATGCGAACAGACTCAAATCATATCCTCCCTAACTGCCTGCCTGACACGTGTTTCGGCGCCAACACAAGCGCCTTCTTCTGAGGCTAAACAAGAAATGAGTAACGGGAGCTCCTTATATACCCATGAAAGCTAACTCCAAGCTATGGGCGTGATTCTGTCAGGGTACCTGGAGTCTCTACCGTTGAGAGAGGTAGAGACTTAGAAGGTTATCCGTCCGGACGCCATGTCTCCTCGGTCTCCCGCGGTTCACTCGGCCTTGCTAACGCCGGCCGCGAGGGAGTCACTTCCTTTTATAACAGAAGGACCGGAGGTAGACGTCATGACGCTAACCCGAAACATCCTGCCACTCAAATCTCGGGAGACGAATCAGGACTCGCCGGAGGCGTGTCTCCTCTCCCTAGCCAGGATACTTAACGGGGGTTCTCTCATTCACTCATTGCCCTGTCGTGGTTCTAGTCCTTCTAGTCACACAGTGCTTTGTGATTCTCTTGTCTTTTGGTTCTGACCCGGCTTTGTTATTTACTCTCCTGCCTTTCTGTATTCCTTGACCCGGCTTGTCTCTCGCTTACCTGTCTTCTGTTATCCTCGACCTCGGCTTGTCTCTGACCATTCTATTGTAGTTCTACGTTAGTCCGGCCATTCTAAGGACCGGTATACGTATCAGCTACTCTTTGTACTCTGCGTGTTGGATCCCTGACCCGATCCTGACATTACGACAGGGCCATGGATCCTGCAGGTACAAATTGTCAGCTTGGTTCTCCTGATCCTAGGTTTGACGCCATGGATCATAGGATGGATCAGATGGCTCTGGCACTACAGGCGCTGCTGTCTCGCCCTATTAATCCACCTGAGGAGAGGCGTAACACTTCTGCTTCTTCTGTGGGTTCAGGGTTAGAGGTAGCTACTGTAGGTGCTTCTTCCCGAGTTACCCCACCTGTACGTTATGCTGGTTCCCCTGAGAGGTGTCGTGGCTTTTTGAACCAGATCAGTATTCACTTCGAGCTACAGCCCCGTTCATACCCTACTGATAGGGCAAAGGTGGGATTTATTATTACCTTACTCATTGAGAGAGCTCTGAGATGGGCGAATCCGTTGTGGGAGAATGATAATCCATTAGTCTATAACTATAATTCCTTTGTAGCTGCTTTTAAAAGAACTTTTGACCCTCCTGGCAGGAAGGCCAATGCAGCCAGATTACTGTTGCGCCTTAGACAAGACAACCAAACCCTTGTGGATTATGCACTAGAGTTCAGGTCTTTGGCGGCAGAGGTAAAATGGAATGAACAGGCCTATATAGACGTATTCTTAAATGGATTATCTGATGTAATACTTGATGAGGTAGCTACTAGAGAACTTCCCGAGAATCTGGAGGACTTAATTTCCTTTGTCTCCCGTATTGACGAACGCCTAAGGGAGAGACAGAATACTCGAGATAGAACCGCTAAATCTTTCTCTAGACTAGTACCATCATTTCAAGTTGCTGAAACCAAAGATCCACAGGTTTCAGAACCTATGCAGTTAGGCCTTACTCGTCTCTCAGAGGAGGAGAGACAGTACAGGAGAAGAGAGGGACTGTGTATGTATTGTGGGTTCAGAGGTCATGTACGTTTGAGCTGTCCCAGCCGTCCGGGAAACGCTCGCACCTAAGTTTCTCTAGAGGACAGACCTTGGGTGTTTCGATTTTGTCCTCTACTCATAACTACAAAGAACATAGACTCCTTTTACCGGTCTCGTTAACTTGGGAGAAGGGAACTTTAGAAACTATGGCATTGATAGACTCCGGCGCTGCTGAGAGTTTTATCGACCAAAAGTTTCTCACTAAACACACTATCCCATCCCAGTTAAGGAAGACACCCTTGGCTGTTGAAGCCATTGATGGTAGACCTTTAGTTGAGCCTGTGATTTCCCGGGAGACCACACCTCTTTACTTAACTATTGGTATTCTACACAAGGAGGAAATATCCCTACTACTCATTTCATCCCCTTCTGTTCCCATAGTCCTGGGATATTCCTGGCTTAAGAAACATAACCCCGTTATAGATTGGAGATCAGGGGAAATAGTTTCTTGGAGCCAGAATTGTCAAGAGAGTTGTTTAAAGAAAGTGTCACCTCTTTGTAGTGTCAACCCAATTAATAACGCTACTGACTCTACCAAAGTACAGATACCGTCCTTGTATCAAGATTTAAAGGCAGTATTTGACAAAAGAAAGGCTGATACCTTACCACCACATAGGCCTTTTGATTGCAAAATTAATTTACTTTCTGGTACCATGCCCCCCAGGGGTCATGTATATCCTTTGTCCACGAATGAGAACTTAGTTCTAGAGGAGTATATTCGTGAAAACCTAGACAAGGGGTTCATTAGAAGATCCTCCTCCCCTGCTGGGGCTGGATTTTTTTTTGTTAAAAAGAAGGATGGCTCTTTAAGACCTTGCATTGACTACCGAGGCCTTAACAAGATAACCATCAGAAATGTTTATCCGATTCCCTTGATCACCGAGCTTTTTGACCGATTAAAAAGTTCTAAAATTTTCACTAAGTTAGACCTTAGAGGTGCTTATAATTTAGTGAGAATCCACGACGGTGACGAGTGGAAAACTGCATTCAATACTCGATATGGGCACTATGAGTATACGGTAATGCCTTTTGGTCTCTGCAATGCTCCGGCAGTATTTCAGGACCTTATTAATGAGGTTCTTAGGGAGTTTCAAGATGACTGTGTAATTGTATACCTTGATGATATTCTTATACATTCCAGGGATATTGAGACTCACCACAGGCAAGTCAGGAGGGTTTTACACAAACTTCTTCAGCATGGCTTATACTGCAAACTAGAGAAATGCAGCTTTGACCAATCCCAAACTACATTTCTTGGTTATGTGATTTCTGGGGAAGGGTTTGAAATGGATCCGGAGAAGCTCCAATCCATACTAGACTGGCCTTTACCTCAGGGTCTCAAGGCTATCCAGAGATTCATTGGTTTCTCTAATTACTACAGACGTTTCATTAAGGGATACTCCTCTATCATTGCTCCCATCACTAACATGACCAAACAAGGGGCTGAGACTAAGAATTGGTCTACTGAAGCTCTTCGGGCTTTTGAGACACTCAAAGAGCTGTTTGCTTCCGCACCAATTTTAGTTCACCCTGATACTACTCTACCTTTCCTACTCGAAGTAGACGCTTCTGAGACAGGTATAGGTGCTGTTCTGTCCCAAAGGTTGGGTGTAGATAAACCACTACATCCTTGTGGATACTTTTCCAAAAAATTGTCCGGTACTGAAAGCAGATATGACATTGGTGACAGGGAACTACTAGCGGTTATAATGGCCTTGAAGGAGTGGAGACATTTATTGGAGGGTACCTTGCATCCGGTTACTATTTTGACGGATCATAAGAACTTATCCTATATTGGGGAGGCTAAACGACTATCATCTAGACAGGTTCGTTGGTCCATATTTCTCACTCACTTCAACTACGTACTCACATATAGGCCAGGTTCTAAGAATTCTAAAGCCGACGCCTTATCTCGCCAATATGAACCTGCTGCCGTATCTGAGCCGGTTTTGTCCTCTATAGTACCCAAGTGTAACATTATCGCTAACACTACTCTCAAAGTTCATTCCCCGCTACTTGATCAGATAAGGAACTTGCAGCATCTGGCACCTAGACTGACTCCGGTTTCCAGACTTTTCGTTCCCCCTGAACTTCAATTGGAGCTCTTACAGTGTCTTCACGAGAGTAAGGTGGCTGGTCATCCGGGTGTCCGCAAGACGTATTCTTTGATCTCCAAGGATTTCTGGTGGCCGTCGTTACGGAAGGATATTAAGGATTTTATCGGGGTTTGTGTGGTCTGTACTAAAACCAAACTACCGCATTCGCTTCCTTGTGGCCTTCTACAACCGCTGGAGATTCCTGACAAACCTTGGTCCTGTGTGGCTATGGACTTTATTGTGGATCTGCCGGTTTCTAAAAAACACACTGTTATCCTCACCGTAGTCGATAGGTTTACCAAGATGGCACATTTCGTACCTTTGCCTAAACTCCCGACTTCTCCTGAATTGGCAGAGGTCTTTGCTAAAGAGATTTTTCGTTTACATGGGATTCCTTCTGAGATCACTTCTGATAGAGGCTCCCAATTTGTTTCACGTTTTTGGAGGTCGTTCTGTTCTCAATTAGGCATCAAATTGAATTTTTCGTCCGCCTATCACCCTCAGTCTAACGGAGCTGCTGAACGAACTAACCAGAAGATTGAGCAATACTTACGTTGTTTTGTTTCCGAACACCAGGACGATTGGGTCGGTTTGATTCCTTGGGCAGAGTTTGCGCACAACAATCTTGTTTGTGACTCCACGCATTCAAGTCCCTTCTTCATGAACTATGGCTTTCATCCATCTATTCTTCCCCCGGTTTCTCCTTCCCAAGGAGTACCGTCGGTTGATGTCCATGTGGCCAACTTGAGGAAGTTGTGGGATCAGACTCGACAGATTCTTCTACACAATTCTGTACTGGTAAAGAAACATGCTGACAAACGTAGAAGGGCGGCTCCGAATTTTGTTCCAGGCGATAGAGTGTGGTTGAGCACTAGGAATATTCGTCTTAAAGTTCCTTCCATGAAGTTCGCTCCTCGTTATATTGGTCCTTACAGGATCTTGACTCGAATTAACCCAGTGGCATATCGCCTAGCTCTTCCTGCTACTTTACGCATCCCGAACTCCTTTCACGTGTCATTGTTGAAACCTCTAATCTGTAACAGATTCTCCTCCACAATCGCCCCTCCGCGCCCTGTTCAGGTGGAGGGTCAGGAGGAGTATGAGGTTAACTCCATTATTGATTCTCGTGTCTCCCGGGGACGAGTACAATATTTAGTTGACTGGAGGGGATATGGTCCTGAGGAGAGGAGTTGGGTACCACAAGAGGATGTTCATGCTCCTCGTCTCCGCAGGGCATTTCACTCCCGCTTTCCATCTCGCCCCGGCTCCTTCCGCCCGGTGGGCGTATCTGAGGGGGGGGGTACTGTCAGGGTACCTGGAGTCTCTACCGTTGAGAGAGGTAGAGACTTAGAAGGTTATCCGTCCGGACGCCATGTCTCCTCGGTCTCCCGCGGTTCACTCGGCCTTGCTAACGCCGGCCGCGAGGGAGTCACTTCCTTTTATAACAGAAGGACCGGAGGTAGACGTCATGACGCTAACCCGAAACATCCTGCCACTCAAATCTCGGGAGACGAATCAGGACTCGCCGGAGGCGTGTCTCCTCTCCCTAGCCAGGATACTTAACGGGGGTTCTCTCATTCACTCATTGCCCTGTCGTGGTTCTAGTCCTTCTAGTCACACAGTGCTTTGTGATTCTCTTGTCTTTTGGTTCTGACCCGGCTTTGTTATTTACTCTCCTGCCTTTCTGTATTCCTTGACCCGGCTTGTCTCTCGCTTACCTGTCTTCTGTTATCCTCGACCTCGGCTTGTCTCTGACCATTCTATTGTAGTTCTACGTTAGTCCGGCCATTCTAAGGACCGGTATACGTATCAGCTACTCTTTGTACTCTGCGTGTTGGATCCCTGACCCGATCCTGACAGATTCACACTGTTGCGACCCGATTCGCCGGGAACGGACCAATGACGCCCCTTTACATGTCTGGGGCTCATTGGGTAATGTTGCTGTCAATCAACGGACCCATTAACCCCTTCAGTGCCCGTGACCAGTATGACATCCATGGATGTACTGACCCCTTTTATGTATAGATATGGGACTGCTCATGTTGAACAGTGCCTGTATAACAAGTAATCAAAGATTGAATTTAATCAATGTAAGAGTGCCGACCCGAAAGAATACGGGTTTTGGGGGCCTAAGGTGAGCCTTCAGTCAGGTCCTCTAGTGAGGAGAGACTACTTCAAATACATGAAATGAAAAACCGTGGGATCATAACACGGGAGGGTTATGATCCCACGGTTTTTCATTTCATGTATTTGAAGTAGTCTCTCCTCACTAGAGGACCTGACTGAAGGCTCACCTTAGGCCCCCAAAACCCGTATTCTTTCGGGTCGGCACTCTTACATTGATTAAATTCAATCTTTGATTACTTGTTATACAGGCACTGTTCAACATGAGCAGTCCCATATCTATACATAAAAGGGGTCAGTACATCCATGGATGTCATACTGGTCACGGGCACTGAAGGGGTTAATGGGTCCGTTGATTGACAGCAACATTACCCAATGAGCCCCAGACATGTAAAGGGGCGTCATTGGTCCGTTCCCGGCGAATCGGGTCGCAACAGTGTGAATCACGCCCATAGCTTGGAGTTAGCTTTCATGGGTATATAAGGAGCTCCCGTTACTCATTTCTTGTTTAGCCTCAGAAGAAGGCGCTTGTGTTGGCGCCGAAACACGTGTCAGGCAGGCAGTTAGGGAGGATATGATTTGAGTCTGTTCGCATGAGAATTAGTTAGCAAGTTGAGCAATTCGTTACAGTTGATACAGAGTTTTCTTTTCTTTTTTTCAAACTCAGAGGGGTGGCTTCAAGGGGACAGACTTGGTGTATTAAGCAAGACTTGCATAAGGGGACAGCATTGTTGTATTGAGCGAGCGTTGAATCCTAAGGTCCAGCAGGTTGACTAGTACAGACCTGGTTCACTGTAGCTCTGCAGCCCAGTCACTGAGCGCTCTTTGAACACCGAGTTTGGTCCTCATAGCCGGCTCCTACAATTGTATCAATTTTATTTAAGAGGGGTTATGATGGGGGCACGTTTGGTGGGTGTAGAGTAAAGATTTTTTCAAAGATACCACTGTACAACTGTTAGCTAGCATTTTGTAGCACCGTCTGGTTGTCAGTGGCTGCTCTCTCCTCACTGAGTTCGCTCCCTCACCCCAGAGGCATTGCTCCTATAACTGTATCGTTTTTAGATACACTAGTACCATCCAGAACAGTTCTCACCTATATGATACACTTACCTCTCATGTTATTTTCTCGGTGCATTTTTTCCCTCCTTCATGGGCACAGTATAGTTTGCCATTCTCTCTACCCTACCAGATTCCGTGTTGGATACTGTTAGCGGGTAGTAAACGGAGGGTACATAGCACGAGTCTATTAAGAGTTTTCAGTGTACCTGTGAGATATACAGCAGTTTGGGGGGGTGTTCATTCATATAGTAACTTGTAGGTTATCACCTTTGGTTATACTATCCCCACCCAGCACGCTCTCACAATTATTGACATCCTCCCGATCTAATTTTTCCTTATTTTTATTTTGATTTATTTTGATTTATTTTGGTTTTCTTTATTTTGTGTATTGTATTTTCATTTCTCTCCTTTTTTGTTCTGTTTTGTATCTGGGTCCTTACCTCAAGCATTTTATGCATTAACTATTAAAAGTTATATTTTACTTCTTTGTACATTTGTATGGATAATCACTAGGGGGCGCCCTACTTTCTCTCTGACCTACAAGGTCTGCTTCCTATTTATACAATTTTGTAAGGGTTACCCCCTAATCTGGTCGCCCCAGGACACACCATAAGTTGCTTCCCAGTTTGGGTATTCAACTTACTTTTTTCTTTTCATTAAGTTTGTCCCAGCAAGCTTGATGTAAAAAGCATATTGGCTAGTACCAAGTAAAATAAAGCTTTGCATGTTAGTTCCTTTGGAACTGGGTGTTGTGTGTGGATTTTTAGGGATCCCAGTAGCATTCTTTGGACCTGTTGGCTGGCTGCACGATCCCTCTAGCCCTTGCATAAATCAAGAGATAGGCCTGAGAGCCGCCTGGATGGAGATCTGCAGCCTGGTGTAACAGTCACCAAGGGACTTATGGAACAGTTTACCAGTTGGAAAGGGCTGCAGGTGGATCAGTGCTTCTTAATACAGGCAAGGGGGTCAGGAAGCAGAAAAATGCAAACAGAAACTGAAGCCTCCTGGTGGACAGCACGGCAGAGAACCTATCCGGGATGCTGGAGCTGTGAGTTCAAACCCAGCCAGGTCTCTTAAAGGGGCAGTCATGCCTTGTGGTCTGCAGGGTTTGGGCTGTGCTGTGACACAAGGAGCGACCTCTGGGGGCAAACAGACATGGCTTCAACTAGTCCAATTCAGGTTCAGACAGGAAATCCAGGTCTGTATAGGCATCAGGATCTGAGAGGGTTGGAACATTTTGAGAAGGCAGTGGAGGCAAGGAGGCGAGAAGGGCCTTAAGAGCCTGCTCTAAGACCTTTAGGTCTTTCCTGTGAACCACGGTTCCATTGGAGGCAATTACACAGTCTGGGGAAACTTAGCAGGAAACTTTAGGGGAGACAGACGCTGAGGATTGGAAGGTAGCCACATCAGCCTCCTTTTGAGGCTCTGGAACAGGAGCGGGGTTAGCCAGGGTGCCATTGGTCTGGTTAGGTGGTCTTTTTGGTCCAGTAGCATGCCGAGTTGAACAAAAAAGGGGCCATGGAGCACTTACTGGATGGTGACATAGTGCCCCCACATAGCTATGTTTAGGGTGAGGAGGACGAATCAGGCAATAGCTGATGTAGTGGCCTCCCTTGCCATAATAGAAGCAAAGGCATTTGGCTCTCCTTCTGGCTTTTTCATTTACCGTGAGCATGGTATTCAGTGTTCCAATTTGCATGGGTTCCTCTGTGTCCATGGTGGGGATAGGGGTATAGGTCTTACCAGCAGGTTTGGAACGTTGATGGGGCAAAAAGCTGGTTTCAAATTGCTCCTGCTTTCTTTCTCTGAACCAGCGATCTAGCTGGGTGACCAGAAGGAACAGATCTTCCAATGAAGTGGGTACCCCAACTCTGGCTAGTTCATCTTTTAATGCCTCAGACAGACCCAATCTGTATTTCTCTATTAGACCAGTCTCATTATAATCGGTGTCAGCAGCTAGCTCCCGGAAATCTGTAGTATAATCCTCCAATGGTCTTCTCCCATGCCGGAGGGAACGGAGGGCAGTGCATGCAGCAGTGGGTCTCAGGGTGTCATTGTATAATGTACGCATTGCTGCACCAAAGGAGTCCCATGAGTCCATTAATGAACTGTTGGAGTGCAGGAGTTGGTGTGCCCAGGTTTGGGGTTTTCCCGACAGCAGGGCAATTGTAGTGCGAACCTTCACATAATCATTGGGGTATGTGCGTGGTTTTAAAGTGAAGAGCAGTTCAAAAGGCTGTGATAAATGATTGCAGTTTAGTCTTTTTCCCAGTGAACCTGTCAGGTAATGCAATATCAGGTTCAGGAGCATGGTGTGTGCTCCCCTTTAACTCAGCAAAACTACGCTGCAATTCACTTACGGTTTGGGACAGGAGGGTCACTTGCTGTGTGAGGGTAGTCAGGACATTCAACATCTCCGTGGGCTCCATGGTAATGATCTGGTCATTATGTAACAGTCACCAGGTGACCTATGTAGCAGTTTACCAGGAGTTGGAGCCCAGTTGCAGGAGATGGCACAGGAAGCACAGCAGGCAAAATCCAAAACACAGTACAAATTAAGGGAAAACCCAAAGGCAGGGTCAGATGAGAAGCAGAAGTCAGAGTCCAGGAAGTCAGTCAGTAGCAAATCAAAGATCCATCAGGAATCACCAAACAGGCAAAATGACCAGATCCTAGGTTTCAGGCAGGGTTGGCTTATACAACCTGCTAATTAGGTGCAGCTGACCCTAATCGGAAAGGGCTACAGGTGGATCAGTGCTGCTTAATCCAGGCAAGGGGGTCAGGAAGCAGAAAAATGCAAACAGAAACTGAAGCCCCTTGGTGGACAGCATGGCAGAGAACCTGACTGGGATGTTGGAGCTGTGAGTTCAAACCCTTAAATGGGCAGTCACGTCTTGCGGTCTGCAGCGTTCGGGCTCTGCCGTGACACCTGGTCAGGTGGAAAAGCTCCAGAGAGACCACAGAGGCTTGACTGGGGTTGAAGCGCTCCAGTCTCCCTCCCCAGTGGCTAGGAATTGGGCAGAGGTACTCTGTCTCTGTCACAAATTTGTTAGATTGTAAGCTCATTGGCAGTGCCCTCTACCTGTTGCATAGATCTGTTCTTATTGTGTTGTCTTTCCCAATTGTACAGCACTGTGGAATATGTTGGCACTTTATAAATATCAGTAATAAATACAAACATGGGAACATGTATGGACACAGTACAAATGTAAATACATAGACATATATAGACATATACATACAGTCACTAATATTGATATTCTTGGTAAATGTGAGCTAAGAAGGCTGTGAAAAATTGTTTATTAAAAACAAACTCAAAGATTGTTAAATATATGTGTGGCACAATTATTGGCACCACTATGAATTCATATGAAAAATATATTTGAAGTTTATTCCCATTGATATTTAAAAAAAAAAAAATAAAAAGTATTCTTTATTTTGGTAGTGCAAACAGAGTAATATAGGAATAGACATATTAACAATACGTGTAACAAAACTTATTCAGTTATGTCCAGTAGGTAGCGCACTGTTGTTTTTTTATATGATGCTATTTTGGTTAGCACTTTTTAATCTAGTAAATATCTTGGAGTATATACTTTCATACTTTTATAATAAAGACCATATTATTTCTTAACTTAAACATAATAAAAAACAAACATTAACGCAATATGGTTAATTCACTAAACAACCGATTGCAGTGAATTGATAACGGAACTGCAAAATGTAGGCATAGAACTGACTTGGTATAATTTTCCATCTCCACTATAGACTAATTTTGCAGAAATTTTGCAATTCATTTTTAAATTCCCCAAATTTTGTTTTTGATATATAATCACCATTCACAGAATTTCGATTCATTTGGAACTCCACAGCAAAAACAAATGTGAGAAAGGCTGAACTTTTTTCAGCTATGTAACTATATAACTGACTCCCAGTCACTATAAGGAGGATTTTGGATTGCTATTTGGGGATATGTCGGTAAGTTGTAATAGAAAGCAATGTGATACAGTCAAGCATTACTGCCGAAAGAAGCACGGAATCTGGAATGTATTCTTTTTTTTCTTTTTTTTTTTCTTGTCAATCTTTATTTTGAAAGTGCAAGTGAGAATATAGATGTGTGCATTGCCATGACAACAGCTGCTTGCAAAGCAATCATTAACATGGTATAATAGGGACATGGCAAACTGTATATTACATGTGCAAAATTTTTTGTTATTTAAATTCTTACTGCGTGCTTAATCCACCAAAAGTAATGGCTGCGTGCTAGCATGAGCATGGTTAAAATAACATGGTACAATACACAACATAAGCCATTATTGTGAATAGTAGTATAAACTAGTGGATTAAGAGTTTTATATGTCGAGAGGGTAAATTAAAATAAAAGTAAATAAATTTGAACAGCGAAGACTGAGCCCACTATACCTATAAGAAGTGGTGTAGGGTAGAATTTGTATTTAAGGGGTAGCATAGGCTATGTGCCTTGTGCCGTCTTGAAATGTAAGCATATAAGCCACAGCAGTTTGGCTAGAGGTTAGCACTCACGGTACTTAGTAGAAGCACAGTTTCAAAAAAGGCGAGTGAGTGGAGCGGGGTAAAGGAGAATAATCCCCATGTCAGCGGGTGTATTTAGAGTAAGGGGACGCATGCCATTGGGATGTCATTGTGGTGATAGCGTAATATTAAAACAAACTAACATAACAGAGTCACTGCCGTTGGTTTTGGGCAGTTCAGGAAATAGCGGTAGTTGCAGGGCTACCCCTCAGCATGGCAGGCACAAACAAACGATCTCTCGAGGGATCCCACGCAGAAGACTGTGGGGCCGGAGCTGTATGCGGCAACCCAATTTTCTGTAGGTTGCTGGGTATATCCAGTATGTTCAATGTCCCGGATGCTACTTTACCGCCAAGATTGAACAGCTAAGGAAAGAATTCTCCCCACCTTGCCGTTGTCTTTCTCAACCACACATAGATCATGCCTTTCCTACCCTTCAGACTTTCTTCCCGGCTACTGAACAAGAGGTGGCTGTGCTTCTCATTTCCTCTCACCCACCACTTGCCCACTCGATCCTGTCCCGTCTCAAATCATCAGATCTCTCCCCTTTTCTTGTGCCTTCCTTAATACACATCTTCATCTGCTCTCTCTTCTGGCGTTGTCCCTGCTGACATTAAACATGCCACTGTAGTACCTATCCTGAAAAAAAAACATCTCTTGACCCGTCCTCCCCTCTAACTATCATCCTATATCCCTGCTCCCTTTTTCCTCAAAGCTTTTGGAAAGACTTGTATTTACCTGTGTGTCTCGCTTCCTCAATTCCAACTCTCTCCTTGACCCTCTTCAGTCTTGCTTCCGCCCTCTCCACTCTACTGAGACTGCTTTTACTAACGACCTAATCACAGCTAATTCCAAAGGCCACTACTCCCTACTAATTCTTCTTAACCTCTCTGCTGCCTTTGACACCGTTGATCATGCTCTCCTTCTTCAAACTCTTCAATTGCTCGGTCTCTCATGGTTTTCCTCTTATCTCTCCCAACGCTCATTCAGTGTCTCCTTTTTCAAGGATACCGCCTCCCCTCGTCCTGTCTCGGTTGGAGTCCCCCAAGGCTCTGTCCATGGTCCCCTTCTATTTTCACTTTATACTGCCTCTCTTGGCAAACTTATTGCCTCTTTTGGATTCCACTACCACCTGTACGCTGATGACACCCAGATATATCTCTCCTCCCCGGACCTCTCCCATGCCGTCACTGCTTGCCTTTCTTCCTTCTCTGACTGGATGTCCTCCCGCTTTCTGAAACTCAATCTCTCTAAAACTGAACTCATTGTCTTTCCTCCTCCTAATACTGATCCTCCTCTCTCGCTCTCCCTTCAAGTCAGTGGTCTCCACATAAGTCCATCCTTGCAAACACACTGTTTTGGCATCATACTTGACTCTGGTCTCACCTTTGAGCCTCACATCCAGTATGTTGCCAAATCCTGTAGATTCAAACTTAAAAACATAGCCTGCATCCGCCCCTTTCTTATGAAATATGCTACCAAGGAGCTTTTCAATGCTCTAGTAATTTCCTGCATGGATTATTGTAACCCTCTCCTGATTGGTCTTCCCAAAAGCCGTATTGCCCCGCTACAGTCTGTAATGAATGCCGCCGCCAGACTGATTTTCCTCTCTAATCGGTCCTCTCACACCTCACCCCCTGTACATATAAAGCACTAAACAATTCTAGCCCCGCTTATATCACAGATCCATTGATATATCCCTTCTCGGTCCCTCCGCTCTGCCCATGACCTTCTCCTGTCCACTGCTTGCACCTGTACGGCCAACTCATGCTTGCAGGACTTCTCGCAGGTGGCCCCCTTCCTATGGAATAGCCTGCCTACCCCCAGACTCTCCCTTAGTCTTCAATCCTTTAAGAAGTGCCTTAAAACCCATCTCTTTAGGAAAGTTTATGGCCTCCCACAGTAACCTTTACCTCACATACCTGTCTCTTGCTCTCTCCTAAAGGGCAACACTCTACTCTCTCCTCCAGCTCTGCTTCCCTCCCACCTTATTTGATTGACATTTCCTGTCCTAATGTGTTTTATATCCCACCTCCTATAGACTGTAAGCTCGTTTGAGCAGGGTCCTCTTCAACCTATCGTTCCTGTAAGTTTTCTTGTAATTATCCTATTTATAGTTAAATCCCCCCCTCTCACAATATTGCAAAGCGCTACGGAATCTGTTGGCACTATATAAATAGCGATAATAATAATAATAATAATTGAAAAAAATAGTCCCGGCACGCCAAGGGTCTTCAAAATCTCCATTTGGCACAGCACTGCTAAAAGATTGCCTACCCCTGTTCTAGTACAAAGCGGCAGAATGCATTATATAATGTATTAAGTTTATTAAGGTGGGTTTGCGGTGCCGTTGCATACACTACATCCCCATAATTAATGACCGGCATTAGCATTTGTTGCACTATTTCCTTACTGTAGGGCTTAGGCAGGATTTGTTTCTGTACAGGGCACCTAACTTTGGGTAAAGTTTTGAAGAAAATGTTTCAATGTAAAGGCCAAAGGATATTTAATAGAGCAAACTGCTGTCAGTGTGCTATTTGATTTGTTCTGATACACAGTTGTTGATTTTGTAGTTTACGTAATTTAGGTACAGTTCCAAAGATCATTGTAACAGTTTTGTCAGTGTTTAGGAAGAGTTTGTTATCCGCTATCCACTTTTCTACCTCAGTATATTGGTTTTGGAGCACAGCCTCAAGCTGCGGTAGATTGGATTTACTAGCGTAGATTACAGTGTCGTCTGCATACATGTGTACAGTTGAGGATTTGCAGACGTTAGCAGGGGACCGAGTATGGAGCCTTGGGGAACACCATAAGTGACTGGAAGAGGGAGGAAAGTGAAATCAGAAATGGCCACATATTGAAATCGGTCTGAAACATGTGATCGAAACTAGGTTAGCGGATGATCAACAATGCCTGAGTTTTTAAGTTATTGCAAAAGATTGCCATGGTCTACTGTGTCAAAGGCCTTGGCAAAATAGAGGAAAATAGCTCCAGTTAAGTCTCCTTGTTCCATGCCAATTTAGATGTCCTTGCAAACTTTTAAGAGGGCAGTCAAGGTTGAGTGATTTGGACGAAAGCCTGATTGATCAGGGGTCAGATAATTTAATTGTTGATAATATTCACATAGTTGCGTGTGGACGCATTTTTCCAAGAATTTTGTCACCACTTTTATGGATAGGTACAACTTTAGCAGTCTTCCAAAGTTTGGGTATGTATCCTGACACCAGGGATTAATTGATAAGGGTAATGACAGGTTTAGCAATTGCTGACTCACTGAGCTTCAGCAACATTGCTGGGCTCTGATCTAGTCCTCACTGGATTTTCATTTTTAAATTATTAAGATGTTTATTAACAACACTAACAGGCACAGGTCTAAAATTGAATTTCTCTATATGAGGATTTTGAAAATTTGGCAGGGCCTGATCTTTATTTTTGGTATGGAAATGATTGTCATTTTATCTTGTTGTGTTATCTTAGCAACCTGGGTGGTAGCACATCCAACAAAATAATGATTAAAGGCATTTGCTACATCTAGGGGGTGCTGCAGTGTTTGGTTGTCCATTTTGACAGTGGAGGGTTGGGAGTGGATTGTGGGGGTTTGTATGCTATTTATGATTTTCCAAAAGTTTCCTGGGTTTGATAGCTTGTTGTCCAAATTTTCACTGAAATATTAGGCTTTTGCTATTTTTTGTGCATGCATTTCGCAATTGTCTGTAAGTACAGCGATCGTTCATGGAGCCAGTACGCTTGAACTTTGACCACAGTGAATCTCTAATCTGGTACATTTGAATGAGGTCAGCTGTAACCCAGGGCAGGTGTGTCCCTTTTAGTCACTCTTTACGCAGAGGGGCATACAAATTCAAAACAAGCAAGAGCTCGGACTGAAAAAATGCAATTGCAGAGTCTAGATCTGGTATTAGTCTTACTCTGTGCCATGGTATGTTCTTGAGATCATTTAAAAAGGATTCAAGATTACATTTTTTTAAAGACCTAGTGATTATGATCTTGGAAGGGGATTTAGTGATGTTTATTTTGCGTATGCAGTACAGTAGACAGTGGTCACTGAAACTGTTAGGGAGAATGCCAACCTCCTGGATTCCGTCAGGACAACTGGAGAGAGTCCAATCTAGGAAGGTGTGATTCTGGCTTTTAATATTAATGCGAGTTGGGGAGGAAATTAATTGTCTTAGCTGCAAGTCTTAAACAGTGTACTTGATTTATTATTTTTAGGATTCAGCCAATCAAAATTAAAATCTCCAAAAAGCAACAGTTCACTTTTTTGGTTTTGAGTTACAGTTTCACTAAGTAGATGGGCTACGTCAGAAAGAGAATGTACCGGAGAGCTAGGTGGGCGGTAGATTGCAACAACATTGATAGTTTTACTGAAAGGGATCTTAATTGTGCCAAAAAGGAAATTAAAGGCAGAAGGGGAATTATAGTTTTTTAACCCCTTAAGGACCAAACTTCTGGAATAAAATGGAATCATGACGTGTCAGACATGTCATGTGTCCTTAAGGGGTTAAAGGAGTAAATTTTATGGACTTGTCAACATAAATAACCATGCCTCCTCCTCTCTTTGCTCTGTCATTTCTAAATCATGAATGCCCCTGTATTGCCATGGCAGAGTCTGGTATTTTAGTTGTTAACCATGATTCTGAGAGCACAATGATTTTTGGTTTGTAATGGGAACATTAGGTTTGTAGTGCATGCAGTGTAGGGAGCAAGCTACGGATGTTGCAGTGCACAAAGACATATGGGCTCAGAACATTCTTGAGATGTACATCATTGGCCAAAATTGCTCACATGTCTTTCTCATAGTTTCCCACCCTGCATCATAAAGGGCAATCATCCTCTTTGTGGTAGATTCCTTCATCGGTTGATCCCCTAGTATGTCAAGCTTGAGTGTAGGTCGAAACATTGTGTTACATTGGGCTTCAATACATTGCCTTTCTGAACTCTGGAGTGCCTAAACCCTTTTGTACTTTATTAATTACTAAAAACGATTGCATTTGGTCTTGAAACAATATTAAATCACACAAAATATCCACTGTATGTTGCAAAACTAACCACTGTGGATATGTCAGTTAAGGTAGCACCAGCATTACTTTGGGTTGAATTTGGGCTGAATTGTTGGTAAATATACAGAAAACTAGAACTGTTCAATAAATGGAAAGAAGTCTGGTGATGAAATAGACAGATAACACCTGATTAATTAAATCTAGTTGAAAAAAATGGAGATATTACATACAAATTAGTTGCAGCTAGTTGAGATGATTCAAATGTATCCATTGTCTCAAAATGCTTTATTAGATACATGCCAATTAGATCACTGGTTTTAACAATAGCTGCTACTAAGTAAAATTACAGGCAGATAGATTGAGTGGCAGATGTAAGTATTATAGCTGAATCTCCAACAGTGCCAGTTAGAATGTAATCATTAAAGCACAATAGTAGAAAGGCCTATAGACAGAGGTATCTGGATAGTTACTAAGTAAATCTTACTAATATGAGTAGAGATATATGAAATAAAAGGAACAAATCCTCACAAAAAGAGAAAGTTGTACAATGAAATAGATGGTTATTTAGAATAGAATTAGCTAAATTAAATCTCCATCATTCATACATTGGAAGGATATAATGCATAAATAGAAGACACAGAAATTGCCTGCAATAGCTGTCTCTTTAACACTCTTTAATGAGGGGAAAAGAGGAACAGATCCTCTCCAGAAAAATTGTTAAATAGAAAATGATGTAAGTGATAAGGTAGACAGAAATTGGATTGATAAATCTCCATCACTAAAACATCTATACAATATACTAAGTAGGTAAAGGACACAGAAATGTCCTACAATGGCTGTCCCTATAACACTCCTCAATATTTATAAGGCATCATATAACTCACTATGTAATATACTTAAAGGGACACTATAGTCACCAGAACAACTACAGCTTATTGAATTTGTTCTGGTGAGTATAATCATTTCAGGCTTTTTGCTGTAAACGCTGTCTTTTTAGAGAAAATGCAGTGTTTACATTACAGCCTAGTGATAACTTCACTGGCCACTCCTCAGATGGCTGTTAGAGATCTTTCCTGGGTCATGGTTGCCTAAAATGCATCCAAACATTCAGTGTCTCCTCCCTCTGCATGCAGACACTGAACTTTCCTCATTCATTCATTCATTCATTGATTCAATTCATCTCTATGAGGAGATGCTGATTGGCCAGGGCTGTGTTTACATTTTGCTGGCTCTGTCCCTGATCTGCCTCCTTGTCAGTCTCCACCAATCCTGTGGGGAAGCACTGTGATTGGATCAGGCCATCACTTATGATGATGTCTGCAGGAAGTGGGCAGGTCTAAAGGAAACCGGGACAAATTAAGCAGCTCCAGACTTGAATTCTAGTAAGATTTTACTTTATTTAGGGAGGCATGATGGGACCAGGGTGGCTAAATGGTAGTTTTAACCCTATAGGGTCAGGAATACATGTTTGTGTTCCTGACCCTATAGTGCTCCTTTAAATAAGCTCCACTCACAAAAATAGTAGAACCTGCAGCTAAGATGAACAGGTGGAACTACTAGATAACTAATACTGCTAATACAGCCTACTACCTCCTATTAATTGATCACCCTCACAATCTCAAAAGAAAATCCTCATATACACATCGTGTTTAAAGTGCTCAGTGTGAAAAAAATTGTAAAAAGGCTCAAATCCCGACGCACATTTTGGTGCACTAATGCACCTTTGTCAGGGGCTCTGAAACAATTCAACCATCATTGGATGATGGTTGTGATTTAGAACTGCATTAAAATTAAAAAGGTAAATGTTGAAACTTTCTATTTTTTCCCAATTAAATTTGATTGATGTTATTTTTACAAGTTAAGCTATAAAAAAAACCTCTATATTTTCATGTATATTGCACATATACATTGCAGAGAGGGGTGGAGGAGTTATGATAACAGAAACATATAGATGGACATTTTGAAGAGGTGCAGAGATATCTTTATTGTTTGGAGATGATAAAGGTACATTTTTTTAGAGACCTGAAAGACAGTTACGTAGTTACATAGCTGAAAAGGGACATGTGTCAATCAAATTCAGCCTAGCTCATATCTCATATCTGTTTTTGCTGTTGATCCAAAAGGAGGCAAAACACATTTGAAGTAATTAAAAAAAAATTAAAAAATTATATATATATAGAAAACACAATTTCTGGCACTCATCCCAAACAAAAATAATTTAAATAGCAACTACCAGGTGCCTCTTGGTGCAACAATATAAACAGAACAAATTGAGAGCACTCAATGGATTTGGTAAATCAAAAAAGTAAATCACTGGTCCAGGGTCCGACCACGCTCCTCCTCCGCCATCATCCGGGGGAGACCGATCGCGCATGCACAGCCGCCAGCGGGGTGAGACCTAATGCTCATGCGCGGCAGTGCGTGGCTTCCCTATGGGAATTTTAGCGACACTGGAGGTCCTCACCTAGCGTGACGATGTCCAGCGACGCTATGGCACAGAAAATCTGTGCTAGAAACCCGGAAGTGCCCTCTAGTGGCTGTCTAGTAGAGGTGTTAACTCTGCAAGGTAAATATTGCAGTTTATGAAAACTGCAATATTTACAGTTGCAGGGTTAAGGGTCGTGGGAGTTGGCACCCAGACCACTCCAATGGGCAGGAGTGGTCTGGGTGCCTGGAGTGTCCCTTTAATGGAGAGATTTTCTTCAAGATGTAGAAGGTTACAAAAATGTTTCTAATACTATTTACTAATTTAATGTGTTAGATTTTAAATATATAAAAAAATATATATATTTATGAATATATTAAATAATATATTAATAATATATTAATAATGCATTTTTAAATTGTTAAAACTATATTTATGAAAATAAATCTAAATATATTTTAGATTATTTAAAAAAATGTAACTATGGTTATTGGAAAACAATATTATAAAATCAGTATATATGTATAATCATTATTATTTCTTTTTTAGACTTGTATTGGGGTTTTTCTTTTTTGTTTCTGAAATGCAGAGAGACAAACTTCAGCAACATTGGATGGAATTTGGGGTTTTGAAACACGTGCTGATTGTGTGCCTCCTCTAGGTGTTGGACCTTCTCCCAGCATGGAATTTGTATATATTACAGAGTAGGGTTTGATCCTTTTTTTAATGAATAAACCAATTTCAATGATATTGCATACAACTAATGCTTAAACAAAACATTGTTTTCAACTGCAAAAACTAAACACAATTCACACGTTTTTGGAGACAAACCATATATTGATTATACGGTTTCCTGGACATGTGATCCCTTTGAACCTAACTAAATTCATGCATACCACACATGACTCTTGTTAAAACAATTCTTGTGTATTATTGAACAATTTATTAGGTTTTAAGTATAACATTCAGTTAGTGATACCAAATTGACAGATTATTTTACAGTGAGTTTTATAAGGAGTGTTTGTAATAATGTATCTATTAAAGATAATAAGTGTAGTAGCTGACCTAGCTGTTATATTGATTTTCGGTACATAATTAATCAGGGATGAGATATTACTCCTAGGGTTTGAGGCATATTTTAGCATGAAAGGGTTTAACAAGCAGAATAGGCTCATTCTTCACTACACCACAAGTTGGACAGCACAACTGTTTCATTGTTCTGATTAGAGTTTAGATGCATTTTATTTGTCCTGATAGACATTATGTACAGATAACTTTACAGGGCACTGTGGCTTCATCGGTCACATTTTGCTGCAACCTCAAATACCCCTAAATAAGAAAATATACAATTCGCTATAGCAGCTCTAGTAAATTGTCCTTATAACCTTACGAAGGCTGAAGCAATTCAAGAATTTCATCCTTTCATCTGATTCAGTCTCTCGGGTGTCAGAAGTGATTGATCATGTCTCTTTTTATTCTTTACAAGAAGTGATATGTTGGCTTTGTGGAATATACATTTGTCTGCTATGTCCTTTTGTTATGTGAGTCTGAGCCCAGAAAGGAATGCTGCTGATAATAAGTTCCTCAAGGTAAACAGAGAATAAGAAGTAGATGAGTCAATGCCCTCTCCCGTTCTGTTCTTTCTTTCCCTCTCGTCCTAATTAATTGGAACCTCAGGGAGTTAAACAAAGCTAGCCGAGCCAACTGCGCTTCTTCTGAACACCACTGCAAGTAGTCATGTAGAAAACCCCATTCTTCTGTATCTCCATCACTACCTGCGCAATGTAATATGGTACTGGCTGATGATTTAAGGTTACCAGACCGTCAGTTCTAACAGTGGTGATGAATACCAAACACCAGCTATATTTCCAAATGGCAACTTTTAAAAAAAATGGGGAGGGTGGGGGGTAGGTAGGTCTGTATGTGAGCAGTGTTGCTATGGACTGCCGCTATGGACACAAGCAGTTGTTTCCAAGACGTGTTTTTTCACAAAGCCTAGCCATGCATTTACCTGGAATATAAATGTAAGGAAAGTTTAGTGCCTATAATAAAATTTTTAATGTAACCGTTTAAAATAGTGAGAAATATAGAACATAGAGTGGAAGGTAGGCAGGGGAGGGCTGGCAGCCTTAGGCCTGGGGGGCAAAACCAGTCAAGTGGCCCATTGCGCCACCAAATCAGTTCACCATCCATGCCCACCTTTTTCTGGTTTTATAACGGATGTTATTGATGTTATGCTAATCAGTAGCTCTTTGCCATACCCGCTCCTTCACGGCTCTGACTTTCAATGTTGTCAGAGCACAGGCTGAGAATCTCTGAGCCTGTGCTCTGACTCACTAACTGAGCGCCGGAACCACGAGGGAGAGGATTTGATCTGACTGCACCTACTGCTGGTGCGCACCAGTGGACCACCAGCGAATCGTTTAAATTAAATATGCTGGTGTACCCAACTTGTGAGCTGTGTTGGCCGCCGGGCGCCTCTGTTGTCATGGCACCCTGCGTGACCGCACAGCTTGCCCACCCTAACGGCTGGCCCTGCTGACACACACTGACGTTACTCCTTAGACATCCCTCAATATTAATACAGACATCAGAGTAAACACCAATAAACTGTGGAAACAGAGCTGATCCCCCCAAATTTATAAAGGTTTGCTTAGAGGATTTATTCAAGATTAAATCATGCCTCCTCCTCTCTGTAGGCTGGGAGGAAGTGAAGAGTAATCACAGTCTCCCAGCACAACGCCACCTGTGGCTGCTGGGGAACAGCTGTTTAATGTAATGCTTGCAGGACGGCCAGCTGCCGCAGAACCTCTTTGTTTCCGTCTCTGCAAAGGGCTCTAGGCACTGCTTGTTGTGAGTGTGAGCCACTGTAAATTAGGGGCAGAGGGCACTTGCACTGCGGTCAAGACGGGTCTGGGCAGGAGGAGAGTGCAGTGCAATCAGTGCACTCCCCTCCTGTGGGTCACCAGTAGACTGGTGCACCTGCCCAGGATCAGAGCCGGTGCAAGGATTTTTGCCGCCCTAGACAAAATATACATTTGCCGCCCCCCCATGTGACATCACAATGCCCCACCCATATGATCTGCCATATGAACTAACGCCAGTGCTGCACACAGTGTGTGTTTACATTAAAAAGCCTGCAGGGACCAGCTTTAGACACCAGAACCACTTCATTAAGCTATAGTGTCCCTTTAATGTGAGGTAAATTATAGATTAGTGTCACTAATAATATACTAGATTGCCTACTTACAATTAGATGAGGATGATGATGGGCTGCAGTTTGGCTCCACTCGTCTGGTGTAGAACAGGACCTCTGGAGGCTGTTTGCAACTATGGTCACAACATTCAACGTTCTGGGAGAATTGGAAGCAGCTCCATTTTTTGGGGGCCTCTTACACAGCTCAAGGTCTGGGCCCCAGTGCCTGACGGTGAGTATGCCCATAAGGCCCACTCATAAGTCCACTTATATGTTCCACCCACCCATGAGCTCGCTCACAGGGAGTGGAGTGTGTAGGGGATGTGTTATGTGATCTCATATGTGTGCTTATGGTATGTAGTGTATATGGATACCAGTTTGTGCAGGTGATGCAGTGTGTTTGTGTGTAGTGGAAGCAGTGTGTATTTGTGTATAAGGGATGTATTATGTGTTTCTGGTTGTGTGTGAGGGATGCATTGTGTGAATCTGTGTTTGTATGCATAAGGGATGCAAGGTGTGTGTCTGTATGTGTGTGCATTGAGTGTAAGAGATGCATTGTGTTTCTGTGTGTATGTAAGAAAAACAGTGTGTGTGTTTGCATGTGTGTGTAAGGGTTTGCATTGTATGTTTCTGTGTATGTGTGCAAATGATGCATTGTCTTTGTGTGTAAGGGTTGCATTGTGTGTGTGTGTAATGGATGCATTGTGTGTTTCTCTGTGTGTAAGTGAAGCATGTTCTGTTTCTGTGTATGTATAGGGATGCATTGTGTGTTTCTGTGTATGTATAGGGGTGCATTGTGTGTTTCTGTGTATGTATAGGGGTGCATTGTGTGTTTCTGTGTATGTATAGGGATGCATTGTGTGTGTGTGTGTGTGCGCGTAGTGTTAAAGAGCTCCCTGTCTTGCCCCCTGTCCTATAGAGCTGTCCCTTCTGTCCCTTAGAGCTCTCCCCTGCCCCTTAGTGGTCTCTCCTCTCCCCCATACCTCCCCTAGCGGCCTCTTCTCACACTCACCCACCCTCCCTGTGCTCTTCTCATCCCCCCTCCACCCTCCCTGTGTTCTTCTCACTCCTCCCTCTGTGTGTTCTCACCCCCCCTGTGTTCTTCTTACCCCCCTCCTCCCTGTGTTCTTCTTACTCCCCCCCTTGTTCTTCTTATTACTCCCCCCTTCTTCTTACCCCCCTTCTTCTTCTTAACCCTCCTACTTCTTCTTACCCCCTCCTTCTTTTTCTTACCCCTTCCTTCTTCTTACCCCCCTTCTTCTTCTTACCCCCTTCTTCTTCTTACTCCCCCTCTTCTTCTTACCCCCTTCTTCTTCTTACCCCCCTCTTTTTCTTATCTCCCCTCCTTCTTACTTCCCCCTTCTCTTACTCTCCCCCTCCCCTCTTTTTACTCTCCCCCTCCCCTCTTTTTACTCTCCCCCCTCCCCTCTTCTTACTCTCCCCCCTCCCCTCTTCATACTCTCCCCCCTCTTTTTACTCTCCCCCCTCCCCTCTTCTTACTCTCCCCCCCTCCCCTCTTCTTACTCCCCCCTTCCCTCTTCTTACTCCCCCCCTCCCCTCTTCTTACTCTCCCCCCTCCCCTCTTCTTACTCTCCCCCCTCCCCTCTTCTTACTCTCCCCCCTCCCCTCTTCATACTCTCCCCCCTCTTTTTACTCTCCCCCTCCCCTCTTTTTACTCTCCCCCCTCCCCTCTTCTTACTCTCCCCCCCTCCCCTCTTCTTACTCCCCCCTTCCCTCTTCTTACTCCCCCCCTCCCCTCTTCTTACTCTCCCCCCTCCCCTCTTTTTACTCTCCCCATCCCCTCTTCTTACTCTCCCCCTCCCCTTTTCTTACTCTCCCCCCTCCCCTCTTCTTACTCTCCCCCCCTCCCCTCACTCTCCCCCCTCCCCTCTTCTTACTCTCCCCCCCTCTTCTTACTCTCCCCCCCTCCCCTCTTTTTACTCTCCCCCCTCCCCTCTTTTTACTCTCCCCCCCTCCCCTCTTCTTACTCTCCCCCCTCCCCTCTTCTTACTCTCCCCCCTCCCCTCTTCTTACTCTCCCCCCCTCCCCTCTTCTTACTCTCCCCCCCTCCCCTCTTCTTACTCTCCCCCCCTCCCCTCTTCTTACTCTCCCCCCCTCCCCTCTTCTTACTCTCCCCCCCTCCCCTCTTTTTACTCTCCTCCCCCCCCCCCCCCTTCTTCTTACCCCCTCCCCTGTAGGTGGCCGAGCTGCACTCCTGTCCGCGGTCCCGGCCGGAGTGATAGGAAGGTGCTCAGTGTGCACCTTCCTGTCAGTCCGGCCGGGTACAGGAAACAGAAACTCCTGTTCCGCGCGGAACAGGAGTTTCTGTTTCCTGTACCCGGCCGGACTGACAGGAAGTGCACACTCAGTGTGCACCTTCCCATCACTCCGGCCGGGACCGCGGACCGGAGACCGGCTCGGCCCCGCTACAGGGGAGGGGAGGGAGGGGAGAAGCTGCTGCAGCCGTCTGAGCGCTCTTTACAGAGCGCTCGGCGGCTGCAGCATTTAAAGGGCCGGCCCGCCGCGGCCGGTCCTAAAATAATTTCGGGCGGCCTGGGGGGCAATTGCCTCCCTGCCCCCCGGCCCAGCCCGCCCCTGAAGGTAGGTGTAAGATCAATTTTTTTTTTAATCTTTTGCCTTTTCAAAATATTTGTATTACTTTATTTAAGACTGTTATACAGCACCATCCTTCCTATCCACCAAGAAGCGAATCTATTGGTATTTGGTAATCATTCTCTGTCAAGAGAACAGGTCCACAATTTTAATTTTAAAGGTGCATACCAAAGCTTATGCTTACTATGCTGAATTATATTTCAGCATATATTTGAATAATTTTTCAGCTTACAAAATTGATGGGGTTGTTCACTACATTCCGAATTGTTATGAATTTACAGGAGATTTAAAGTGACTCACAATTTTTGTGGGTATACGAGAATTTTTGTGCATAAAGGTACAACAAGTATGGAGTACAAGTACAATAGCCATTGTTTAACATGTATAACAGCACAGGTACTATTTCTACAATTTTTTAAATTATTAAGTCAGGCTAATCCCCGTCATGTCTAATCAAAGATTGTGCAAGTAAATGGCTAAGAGGTACATAGGTATATGCATGGGAGGTTGGGAGAGAATGGACCTTATGGCTTTTGGTTGCCCGAGGCCTTGTGCGGTGGTTTTGTGAAAGGTCGGGAGCTCCAGGTAATTAGCTGAACGTGTGGCGAGGAGGGGGGGGAGGGGGCAGGGGGGCGCCTTGGTAGCTCTGGGGAGACAAAAGCAGGAATCAATTCCTATCTGCTTAGCTTGCTTTGGTATTAATAAAGTGGCTATGGGCCTTCTGCAGTAATGCAGCAGTTCCATGTTAGAAACCGTTTCGGGTACCCCCTGAATCCGTATGTTTTCTATACCAGCTAGCTGGGCTGTCAGTGTGTACAAATACAAAAGAAAATTCCTGCGCTCACTCCCATCACTCCTGGGCGGCAGCAACGACCACAGTACACAACAGCTAATGCATATAGTAAAAACCAAAGTAAAAAAAGTTACCTGTGCTCTCTCCTCAATCCCTATGTATATCTAAACAAATGGAGGTCATTTAGTTACTCCAATGGGCACTGGAGGGAATGCCCGCCTGCCAACGTCAAGGCAGACCCCCCTAGACGGGTCCTACGCTGTCAGTGTGGCACACTGGTTTTGTAAGGATCCCAGGGTTGTGTCTGTGGCCGTTTGCGCCACTCTGCTGCTCTTGAGGGTCTCCTCCACAGACACCACACGCCCATTAAGCTCAGTAATTTCTCGTATGATAAATGCCATATCGGCTTCAAACATCGCCTTAATATTTAGCATCAGCGCTTTTATGTCGGCTTTTGTGAACGGAGCTGCGTCTCCTAGCTCTTCTAGCTACTGGGGCATAGCTTGTACCTTGGAGGGCTCAGGTAAGAAATCAGGTAAGCAGTTGTCGTCCGACGACTGTGAAGTGTAGGCCTCAACCGGCGCCATCTTGACAGGCTCATGCCGCTAGGTCGGGCGCATGAAAGCGCCAAAATCTTTTGATTCGGGATCTGCTCTGTGCTTCTTTGTATTTTTCCCCCATGGTGTAGGGTACACATGGGACCTCTCAGGACCCAGAAGCTAATTTTTGGCTCCGGTATAGCCGTTTTATCGGGTCCGGAGCTCGGAGCTAAGGTAGGCTGTGACTTGCTCGTTCAGGCGCTGGCTCCGCCCCCGACTTTCACATTTAAGGCCTTTCTTCTGTAAAAGCTTTCCAATTATAGGAATTTTTTTTTTTGTAGATAAATCATTTGAAAACATTTTCCACAGATAGTGATAATTTTAAAAGCGTATTTGAAATACTTAATCAAGGTCATAGTTTGACATATAAGCATAGGAACATACATACCATTTTGTCATATACAGTAGGTAAATCATAAGTAAATACAATGGTTATAGATATTTGTAGCATCCAAGGTGGTATTTTTTAGGAATGCAGTAAAAATAAAGTCTTTATGTTGACAAAGTTTCCGCATATAGTAAGTATATATACAATGCATGGCTTTACATACTTCTGTAGTAGCCTGCTAAAACCCCATATATTGCAGTATTCAGACAGGATTATACACTAGTCCAAATAGCCCCATACCACATGGGCAAAACCCATTTGCTGCAGTGCAGAGCCATTCAGATTACAAAATAATAATAATAATAATAATAACAACAACAACAACAACAACAACAACGTATTTAACCCCTTAAGACCGCAGCCAAATGTACGTTGTGAACAAAACTTAAACAAAACCTGGCATTTGCGCTATATGTCTGTCCAACCGTAATTCACCTCTTTCATATTAAATGCACCCACACTTATTATATTTCATTTTATTCAGGGGAAACATGGCTTTCATTTAACATCAAATATGTAGGTATGGAACATAATTTAATATAAAAAAACTATAAAAAAAATGGGAGAAAAAAATATTTTTTAAAAATTTTTTTAGTTCTATGTGACATTTTAACTGTGGATGTCAAAATACTGTTTGCTTTTACTGCAATACAATACACATATTTGTATTCAGCGATGTCTCACGTGTAAAACAGTACCCCCTATGTACAGGTTTTATGGTGTTTTGGGAAGTTACAGAGTCAAATATAGCGTGTTACATTTGAAATTGAAATTCGCCAGATTGGTTACGTTGCCTTTGAGACTGTATAGTAGCCCAGGAATTAAATTTACGCCCATAATGGCATACCATTTGCAATAGTAGACAACCCAAGGTATTGCAAATGGGGTATGTCCAGTCTTTTTTAGTAGCCATTTGGTCACAAACACTGGCCAAAGTTAGCGTTAGTATTTGTTTGTGTGTGAAAAATGCAAAAAACGCCAATTTTGGCCAGTGTTTGTGACTAAGTGGCTACTAAAAAAGTCTGGACATACCCCATTTGCAATACCTTGGGTTGTCTACTATTGCAAATGGTATGCCATCATAGGGGTAATTTTCATTCTTGGGCTACCATAGGGTCACAAAGGCAACGTAAGCAATCTGGCGAATTTTAATGTGAAAAAAATGAAACACAAGCCTTATATTTGACGCTGTAACTTTTGAAAACACCATAAAACCTGTACATGTGGGGTACTGTTGTACTCGGGAGACTTCGCTCAACACAAATATTTGTATTTCAAAACAGTAAAAAGTATTGCAGCAATAATATCGTCCGTGTAAGTGCTGTTTGTGCGTGAAAAATGCAGAAAACGTCACTTTTACTGGCGATATCATAGTTGTAATACATTTTACTGTTTTGAAACACTAATATCTGTGTTCAGCGAAGTCTCCCGAGTAAAACAGTACCCCCCATGTACAGGTTTTATGGTGTCTTGGAAAGTTAAAGGGTTAAATATAGTGCTAGCAAATTAAATTCCCTATACTTTCGGCATGGGTTGTCAGGCAGGTCCCGCTAATTATAATTAATTAGGATACCTAATTATGTAAAATTATTACATAAATATATGTTTAGAATTAATATATGTATATATATACATATGTGTATATATATATATATAATTTTTTAAAAATATTTTTATTTATATATAGGTATATATATATAGTGATATATACGTATATATTTATGTATTTATGTATATAGATATATATATTATTTCGTTCTACGTGTATTTTGGTATAAATATATATATATTAATATCACAATACAGTTAGAACGAAATAACACACATCTATATATTTTTTAATTATTTATTTTTAAATATTTTTTTAATTTTTTTTTTACGTATTTACATATATTTTTTTATATTATATATAAATATAAATATAACAATAATTATATATATATATATTTAATCAGTATCAGTCTACGTGTAATTTGATATTAATATATATATATATATATATATTAATATTTAAATACACTTTGTGTATGTGTAAATGTGTGTGTGTGTATGTGTATATATATATACTTAGATCATATATATATATATAATATATATGATCTAAGTATATTTTATTTGTAACTGTAATTTTTTTTATTTATTTTTTTAACTAATATTTTTTTTTTTTCACAGGACAGGGGGCAGAGACAGTGTCAGCCAGTGATTTCACATCACTGGCTGACACACAGGATCAGTGATCACAGTGACTGCCTGTCACTGTGATCACCTCCTGCAGATTGCGTAATTGACCGCAGGGGGGAGTGCCTGGGTGGTACAAGCACTCCCCCTTCCAATCTGCAGGGGGATCATTGTGCCAGTTACATGTGTCAGCCAATAGGCTGACACATGTAACACTGATCGCAGTGACAGGCTGTCACTGCGATCAGAGCGCTCTGAGATCGCAGTGACAGCCTGTCACTGCGATCTCAGACTTAGCAGATCGCGGTCACTGACCCCAGGGGGACTGCCTGGGGGGCCAGGTAAGTCCCCCGACCGCGATCTGCAGAAGGGGAAAGCCGCCGGCCACATGTGTCAGACGATTTGAAATCGACTGACACATGCTGAATACTGATCGCAGTGACAGCCTGTCACTGCGATCAGAGACTGCAGATCGCGGTCACCGGCCATAGGGGGGGTTGCCTGGGGGGCCAGGCATCCCCCCGACCGCGATCTGCAGCGGGCGATTAGCGCCGGCCACGTGGGCGGCCATTATGGCGAGGACGTACTATTACGCCTGCCGGCGTTTAGAGACGGCTCCTGCAGGGCGTAATAGTACGTCCTCCGGATTTAAAGGGTTAACCAGGAAAGGTACATTCAGATTACTCTGGTTTTCAAGTACGTCCTGGGGATGTTACCTTAGCCCAACATCCAGGGGTTGTTACTATAACCGAATTCAATGGTACTCAAATCCAGATAATGTTCACACTATTTAGCAAAATGAACCTGAATTTGGTCCAGATTTCCTGAAAGCTGCTGAAATCCAAAACCTGATTGTGAAAATGTCAGCTTGGATACTTGAAATCATTGCCCGGATTTTAAAATGTAGAACTATTTACCTGTTGTCAGTGCTAACAGCTAGCAAGCAAAGAGTTAAAGAAAAATCCTCTCGCCAGTGGGTTAATCATGTGGCGGCAGTCAAGCACTTGCCTGTCAGCTGCCTCATTACAATAGGGTTGTTTACTAAAGTGAGAATTTAAGGTACATAAGGTACAAAGTGAATTTAAAATTTAAGGCCACAGTTACTAAACTAAAAGCATAGCTGACTTTGACTAGTTTGGCTATTTTGCAGTGCCAAAAGACTTGGTGAAACACTTTCAGAGTGGCAGAGATAAAGCTGCAGTCTTAGCTGCTTTCAGGGGACTTGAAAACTATGTCTCTTTTTGTGCTGATCTTTCTGGTGGTACCCTGGCATGGCGGAGGTCTCTCCAAACTTTTACATATCTCCTTTGTTCGTACAACATGAGATACCGCTGGCGAATATCATGCATGCGGAATATTCATATCTCCTCAAAAGTCAGTGGTCTGCTGTGTTATGCTCAATATGGTCTCTACAAGTTGTCAAGTTTTGTTTTTGACCACCTTATATTTTATTTCAATGTAGTATTGATAAAACCATGCTCTGCCTATACTTATCTCTCCTTCCTCCCTTCCTGTTCCCAGGTAGCCATACATTTTCTAACAAAACTGCTTGTACCAGGGCTCGAGTCCTGCAGGAACGCGTGGGAACGGCGTTCCTGCACTTTTTCCACAGCAGGAACGCCGTTCCCATTACTAGTCCTGCAGGACCCAGGGCTGGCACAAGCGGCTGCCAGAGCAGGGGGAGCACAAATCCGAATCCCCTGCCTCTGACTGGGGACTCGGATTTTTAAACTCACCTCTCCCCCTGCAGTCAGTGGAGTCGTCCAGCCTCTCCTGATGATGTCAGTATGAGGGGGCGTGACTTTCTCTGCTCTTCTCACAGGACCGCTGGGGAGCAGAGGAAGTCACGCCCCCTCCTCCTGACATCATCAGGAGAGGCTGGCTTACTCCACAGACTGCAGGCTGCAGGTTCCAGATCCTGTCCCACCCCTCCTGGCCCAAGGTAAGCCTCAGGGAGGGGGGAAGGCACTTTAGTTTGTTTTTTTGTTTAGTTTGTTTCCTCAGTCCCTGTCACCCTATTTAAGGACCTGTCCCCCCTCCTCAGTTCCTGCCCCCCTCCTTAGTCCCTTTCCCCAGTCCCTGTCCCCCTCCTCAAGCCCTATCCCCTTACTCAGTCCCTGTCCCCCTCCTCAGGCCTGTCCCTTTCCTGAGTCCCTGTCCCCCTATTTAAGGCCCTGTCCCCCTCCTCAATCCCTGTCCTCCTATTTAAGGCCCTGTCCCCCTGTCAGGATCGGGACAGGGATCCAACACGCAGAGTACAAAGAGTGGAAAGGTACGTATACCGGGCCTTAGAATGGCCGGACTAACGTACCGAGAGTAATAGAGAATAGTCAGAGACAAGCCGAGGTCGAGGGAACGGGAAGACAGGTAAGCGAGAGACAAGCCGGGTCAAGGGAGAACAGAGAAGCAGGGTAGTACAACAAGCCGAGTCAAAACCAAATAGAGTAAACTAGAATACCAGAGCACTGAGTGACTAGACAAGCTAGAACCACGACAGGGCAATGAGCTGAAGAGAGAAGTAAGCTTAAATACCCTGGCTCTGGATGGTAATCACGCCTCTGACAAGTGCCGATTGGATATCGGACACTTGAGTGACAGGTCGCTCGTGATAGCGTCATGACGTCACGTATTGAGCGTCCTGCTAGAAAAGGACGTGGATTCCTCGCGGCCGGTGTTTAAGTGACTGGATGAACCGCGAGGAACGAAGGAAACAGCTCGCCTGGACGGGCAAACCACCAAATCTCTACCTCCCTTAGAGGTAGAGGCCTCAGGTACCCTGACAGTACCCCCCCTCTCAGACACGCCCACCGGGCGGAAGGAACCGGGGCGAGATGGGAAGCGGAGGTGAAATGCTCTGCGAAGGCGAGACGCATGAACGTCCTCCTGAGGTACCCAACTCCTCTCCTCAGGACCATATCCCCTCCAGTTGACCAGATATTGCAATTTTCCCCTTGAAATTCTGGAATCAATGATGGAGCTGACCTCGTACTCCTCCCGACCCTCCACCTGAACAGGACGAGGGGAGGAAACCTTAGAGGAGAATTTGTTGCAAATAAGAGGTTTCAACAAGGAGACATGAAAAGAGTTAGGAATGCGTAAGGCAGGTGGCAGAGCAAGGCGATACGCAACCGGGTTGATACGAGTGAGAATCCTGTAAGGGCCTATGTAGCGAGGAGCAAACTTCATAGATGGGACTTTTAGGCGAATATTCTTAGTACTCAACCATACCCTATCCCCAGGAACAAAAACAGGAGCCGCTCTTCTATGCTTGTCAGCGTGTTTCTTGAACAACGAAGAACTATGTAATAGAATTTGCCGAGTCTGATCCCATAATCTCTTCAGGTTGGCGACATGATCATCAACCGACGGTATCCCCTGAGAAGAGGAAACCGAAGGATGAAAGCCATAGTTCATGAAGAAAGGGCTAGAGCGAGTTGAATCACAAACAAGGTTATTGTGTGCGAACTCCGCCCAAGGAATCAGACCGACCCAATCGTCCTGGTGTTCGGAAACAAAGCAACGTAGATACTGTTCGATCTTTTGATTAGTACGTTCAGCAGCTCCGTTAGACTGAGGGTGATAGGCAGAGGAGAAGTTCAATTTGATACCCATTTGAGAACAAAAGGATCTCCAGAAACGTGAGACAAATTGAGAACCTCTATCAGAAACAATCTCCGAAGGAATCCCATGTAGGCGAAAAACCTCTCTCGCAAAAATCTCCGCCAATTCAGGAGAAGTCGGAAGTTTAGGTAATGGTACGAAATGAGCCATCTTAGTAAATCTATCCACCACCGTGAGAATAACAGTTTGTCTCTTGGAAGCAGGTAAATCAACGATAAAGTCTATGGACAAACAGGACCAAGGTTTCTCAGGAACGTCCAAGGGGTGTAACAGGCCACATGGAGAAGCATGAGGTAGTTTAGTCTTGGCACAAGTCTCACAAGCTGCGACGAACTCCTCAATATCTTTTCGAAGTGAAGGCCACCAGAAATCCTTGGATATCAGAGAGTATGTCTTGCGAATACCAGGATGACCAGCTATCTTACTTTCGTGAAAACATTGTAAGAGCTCCAGTTGAAGTTCAGGAGGGACAAAGTTTCTTCCCTCAGGAGTGTTTCCGGGAGCTAGATGTTGTGACTTCAAGATCTGGTCAAGTAGCGGAGAATGAATTTTAAGACTGGTATTAGCAATAATATTGCATTTGGGTACAATGGAGGACACAAGTGGTTCAACTGAAGCAGAAGGCTCAAATTGGCGAGATAGCGCATCGGCTTTAGAATTCTTTGAGCCAGGTCTGTAAGTCAGAACGTAATTGAAATGGGTAAGAAACAATGACCAACGAGCCTGCCTGGAGGACAAACGCTTGGCCTCTCCGATATAAGACAAATTTTTGTGGTCTGTTAGAATGGTAACAGGATGTAAAGTACCTTCCAATAAATGTCTCCACTCTTTCAAAGCTTTGATAACCGCTAGTAATTCTCTGTCACCAATGTCATATCTGCTCTCAGTACCGGACAATTTTTTAGAGAAAAATCCACATGGATGTAATGGTTTATCAACACCCAACCTTTGAGATAGGACAGCACCTAAACCAGTCTCTGATGCGTCTACCTCAAGCAGAAAAGGCAGGGAAGTGTCGGGGTGAACTAAAATTGGAGCGGAAGCGAAAAGCTCCTTGAGAGTTTTGAACGCAAGAAGAGCTTCAGTAGTCCAATTCTTAGTATCAGCCCCCTGTTTGGTCATATTAGTGATAGGTGCGATGATTGAAGAATAGCCCTTAATAAAGCGCCTATAATAATTGGAAAAACCAATAAATCTCTGTACGGCTTTAAGACCTTTGGGTAAAGGCCACTCTAGAATGGACTGGAGTTTATCCGGATCCATCTTAAATCCCTCCCCAGAGATCACATAGCCGAGAAAGGTTACCTGGGTTTGATCAAAGCTACATTTCTCCAACTTGCAGTACAAACCATGCTGAAGAAGCTTGTGCAAAACCCTCCTGACTTGCTTGTGATGAGTCTCAATCTCACTAGAATGTATAAGTATATCATCTAGGTATACAATGACGCACTCTTGCTGAAATTCCCTAAGAACCTCATTTATCAGATCTTGGAATACCGCTGGTGCATTGCATAACCCAAAAGGCATAACCGTATATTCATAGTGACCATAGCGAGTATTGAATGCCGTCATCCACTCATGTCCCTGCTGGATTCTCACCAAGTTATATGCCCCTCTGAGGTCTAACTTGGTGAAAATTGTAGAGCCCTTCAAACGATCGAAGAGTTCGGTGATCAAGGGAATCGGGTAGGCATTTTTAATGGTTATCTTATTCAAGCCTCGATAATCAATACAAGGTCTCAAAGAACCATCTTTCTTTTTAACAAAAAAAAATCCAGCCCCGGCAGGGGAGGAGGACCTCCTGATGAATCCCTTGTCTAAATTCTCGTGAATATACTCCTCTAGAACTGAGTTCTCTTTCGTAGATAATGGGTATACATGACCTCTGGGAGGCATGGTACCAGGGAGTAGGTTAATTTTGCAATCAAAGGACCTGTGTGGGGGTAAGGTATCGGCTTTCTTTTTGTCAAATACTGCCTTTAAATCTAGATACTGAGGCGGAATTTGTGTCTCTGTAGGATTGTCAGAGGTAGTCGATGTGTTAGTTAATCCGAGAGGTAAGACCTTCCGCAAGCATTTTTCTTGACAATTCTTTCCCCACGAAACTATCTCCCCTGACTCCCAATTAATAATAGGGTTGTGTCTCCTCAACCAGGAGTACCCCAGGACTATGGGAATAGACGGAGAAGAAATGAGCATTAAGGATATATCCTCTTTATGTAGGATGCCAACAGTTAAGTTAATCGGTATGGTCTCATGGAAAATAACAGGCTCAAGTAACGGTCTACCATCGATGGCCTCAACAGCCAGTGGTGTCTCTTTTAACTGGGATGGGATAGCATGCTTGGCAACAAAACCCTGATCTATAAAGCTCTCAGCAGCTCCAGAATCGATTAGTGCCATAGTCTTTACTACTCCCTTCTCCCACCTCAAAGAAACGGGTAACAGAAGCCTGAACTCTTTGTAGTTGTGAATAGAGGACAAAGTAGAAACACCCAAGGCCTGTCCTCTAGAGAAACTTAGGTGCGAGCGTTTCCCGAACGATTAGGACAATTTAGGCGTAAATGTCCTCTGACTCCACAATACATACATAAACCCTCCCTTCTTCTGTACTGTCTCTCTCTCTCTGTGAGATGAGTACTGCCTATCTGCATAGGTTCAGAAATACGTAAGTCCTCGAACTCAGAATTTTGAAAGGTAGGCGCTAGTTTAAAGGAGGGTCTACGGGTCCTATCTCGAGTGTTCTGCCTCTCTCTTATGCGTTCATCAATACGAGATATAAAAGAAATTAAATCCTCCAAATTCTCAGGGAGTTCTCTAGTAGCGACCTCGTCAAGAATTACATCTGATAACCCATTCAGAAACACATCTATATAAGCCTGTTCGTTCCACTTAACTTCTGCCGCCAAGGACCTGAACTCTAGTGCATAGTCCACAAGTGTTCGATTCTCCTGTCTAAGGCGCAACAGTAATCTAGCTGCATTGACCTTTCTACCAGGAGGGTCAAAAGTTCTTCTAAACGCAGCTACAAAGGCATTATAATTATAGACTAGTGGATTATCATTCTCCCATAAAGGATTGGCCCATCTCAGAGCTTTCTCAATGAGTAAAGTAATAACAAATCCAACCTTCGCTCTATCTGTAGGATAAGAGCGGGGTTGTAATTCGAAATGGATGCTGATCTGGTTCAGAAAACCACGGCACTTCTCCGGTGACCCGCCATAACGTACTGGTGGGGTAATACGGGAAGAAGCACCTACAGTGGCTACCTCTAGACCTGAGACTGCAGGAGAAATAGAAGGAGTACGTGTCTCCTCAGGTGGGTTACTAGCACGAGACAAAAGTGCCTGTAGTGCTAGAGCCATCTGATCCATCCTATGCTCCATGGCGTCAAACCTGGGATCAGAAGAACCAAGCTGACTGTTTGTACCTGCAGGATCCATTGGCCCTGTCGTAATGTCAGGATCGGGACAGGGATCCAACACGCAGAGTACAAAGAGTGGAAAGGTACGTATACCGGGCCTTAGAATGGCCGGACTAACGTACTGAGAGTAATAGAGAATAGTCAGAGACAAGCCGAGGTCGAGGGAACGGGAAGACAGGTAAGCGAGAGACAAGCCGGGTCAAGGGAGAACAGAGAAGCAGGGTAGTACAACAAGCCGAGTCAAAACCAAATAGAGTAAACTAGAATACCAGAGCACTGAGTGACTAGACAAGCTAGAACCACGACAGGGCAATGAGCTGAAGAGAGAAGTAAGCTTAAATACCCTGGCTCTGGATGGTAATCACGCCTCTGACAAGTGCCGATTGGATATCGGACACTTGAGTGACAGGTCGCTCGTGATAGCGTCATGACGTCACGTATTGAGCGTCCTGCTAGAAAAGGACGTGGATTCCTCGCGGCCGGTGTTTAAGTGACTGGATGAACCGCGAGGAACGAAGGAAACAGCTCGCCTGGACGGGCAAACCACCAAATCTCTACCTCCCTTAGAGGTAGAGGCCTCAGGTACCCTGACACCCCCCTCCTCAGTCCCTGTCCCCCTATTTAAGGCCCTGTCCCCCCTCCTCAGTCCCTGTCCCCCTATTTAAGGCCCTGTCCCCCCTCCTCAGTTCCTGCCCCCCTCCTCAGTCCCTGTCCCCCCTCCTCAGTCCCTGTCCCCCTCCTCAGTCCCTGTCCCCTTATTTAAGGCCCTGTCCCCCCTCCTCAGTTCCTGCCCCCCTCCTTAGTCCCTTTCCCCAGTCCCTGTCCCCCTCCTCAAGCCCTATCCCCTTACTCAGTCCCTGTCCCCCTCCTCAGGCCTGTCCCTTTCCTCAGTCCCTGTCCCCCTATTTAAGGCCCTGTCCCCCCATCTCAGTCCCTGTCCCCCTATTTAAGGCCCTGCCCCCCCTCCTAAGTCCCTGTCCCCCTATTTAAGGCCCTGCCCCCCCTCCTCAGTCCCTGTCCCCCTATTTAAGGCCCTGTCCCCCTCCTCAGTCCCTGCCCCCCTCCTCAGTCCCTGCCCCCCTCCTCAGTCCCTGTCCCCCTCCTCAGTCCCTGTCCCCCTGCTCAGTCCCTGTCCCCCTCCTCAGTCCCTGTACCCCTATTTAAGGCCCTGTCCCCCTCCTCAGTCCCTGTCTCCCTCCTTATTCCCTTTCCCCAGTCCCTGCCCCCCTCCTCAAGCCCTATCCCCTTACTCAGTCCCTGTCCCCCTCCTCAGTCCCTGCCCCCATCCTCAGGCCTGTCCCTTTCCTGAGTCCCTGTCCCCCTATTTAAGGCCCTGTTCCCCTTCCTCAGTTCCTGCCCCTCTCCTCAGTTCCTGCCTCCCTTCCTCAGGCCCTGCCTCCCTTCCTCAGTCCCTGTCCCCCTTCCTCAGTCCCTGTCCCCCTTCCTCAGTCCCTGTCCCCCTCCTCAGTCCCTGTCCCCCTCCTCAGTCCCTGTCCCCCTCCTCAGTCCCTGTTCCTTTCCCCAGTCCCTGTCCCCCTCCTCAAGCCCTGTTCCCTTAGTCAGTCCCTGTCCCCCTCCTCAGTCCTTGCCCCCATCCTCAGGCCCTGTCCCTTTCCTTAGTCCCTGTCCCCCTATTTAAGGCCCTGTTCCCCTTCCTCAGTCCCTGCCCCCCTCCTCAGTCCCTGTCTCCCTCCTTAGTCCCTGTCCCTTTCCCCAGTCCCTGTCCCCCTCCTCAAGCCATGTCCCCTTACTCAGTCCCTGTCTCCCTCCTCAGTCCCTGTCCCTTTACCGAGTCCCTGTCCCCCTATTTAAGGCCCTGTCCCCCTCCTCAAGCCCTGTCCAATTACTCAGTCCCTGTCTCCCTCCTCAGTCCCTGTCCTCCTCCTCAGTCCCTGCCCCCCTCCTCAGCCCCTGTCCCTTTCCTCAGCCCATGGCCTCTTCCTCAGCCCATGCCCCCCCCCTCCTCCTAAGCTCCTGTCCCTCTTCCTCAGCCCTGCCACCTTACTCAGCCCATGGTCCCTTCCTCAACCCATGCCCCCTCCTCCTAAGCTCCTGTCCCTTTTCCACAGCACTGTCACCTTACTCAGCCCCTGTCCACCTTACTCAGCCCCTGTCCACCTTACTCAGCCCTGCCCCTCTTCCTCAGTCCCTGCCCCTCTTCCTCAGTCCCTCCCCTTCTTCCTCAGTCCCTGCCCCTCTTCCTCAGTCCCTGCCCCTCTTCCTCAGTCCCTGCCCCTCTTCCTCAGTCCCTGCCCCTCTTCCTCAGTCCCTCCCCTTCTTCCTCAGTCCCTGCCCCTCTTCCTCAGCCCCTGCCCCTCTTCCTCAGCCCCTGCCCCTCTTCCTCAGCCCCTGTCCCCCTCCTCAGCCCCTCAGTTCCTGTCCCTTTCCTCAGCCCCTCAGTTCCTGTCCCTTTCCTCAGTTCCTGTCCCTTTCCTCAGCCCCTATCCCTTACCTCAGCCCATGTCCCTTTCCTCAGCCCATGCCACCCCCCCCCCCCCCAAGCTCCTGTCCCTCTTCCTCAGCTCCTGTCCCCCTCCTCAGCCCCGTGCCCTTACTCAGCCCCTGCATACAAGCATATCATTTTTTTTCGGGTGGGGGGGGGGGGGGGTGAGGGGGCGGGGAGTGGATCTTGGGTGAGTTCCTGCACTTTTTTACCCAGGACTTGACCCCTGGCTTGTACGATATATAGATGGAATTTGAACTTGAATTTGACTTGTGGATACCCATAAGGTAAATAAATATTAAAGACTTTAAATTAATGAAATTCAATTAAAGAGTGCTGGGAAATATCAATGCCATAAATCCATCTACACTTGAAAAGTACATGGTTAAGGTAATCCTAAACAATTATTTGTCAATATATGTAACAGGGTACAATTAAAATACCCAAAATTCAGGGAAGGGGGGGGGGGGGGCAGAGCCAGCTGCCACACTGTCTGGACAAACATCTAGAGAGCTCACCACCAAACGATCGATATCGATCATACTAACGATGGGGCGGAAATCGAAGAAATATAAAGCAGATAGGATCCCGACAACGGCTGACATCGGAGATCTCCTAAGGAGGCCGCAAGGGGCAGTGAAGCCTGTCATGGCGCCTCTCTCCGACGGACTGTCTTACTCATCCAGCAAAACATCCCTCCCAGACATGGAGGAGCTGGACACCAACACTAGAAGACTGAGAGCTGATTTACCTGCTAAGCGGTCAGAGGGCTCACCGGTGACTGAGGGTACCTTGAAGGACCTCCACCGCAATCTAGCTGCCGACATCAACTCCTTCAAGGAGGAGATAAGCGGAGTGTTGAGGCGCCTCCACGACACAGAGATCACTACAGCCGCTCACGAGACCCGCCTAAACAACATGGAGCAAGAGCTACGGGAGCTGCGGCGGGAACAGGCCCAGACCCAGAGCCGCATGGCGAGGATGGAAGACCACAGGAGATGGAAGAACGTCAAGATAAGGGGCATACCAGAACAGATCGGCACAGTCGAAATCCCTCACCTAATCCGTAGATTACTTACACACCTTTTCTCAGAAAAGCAGGCCAAACTGATGGCCCTGGACGGATGCTACAGACTCCCGGCGCCTACATCACGCTCCACTGAGGTGAACAGGGATGTCATCACCCGATTTCAACATGGGCCGGACACACAAACGTTCCTAACAGGGATGTGGAATAAATCACCATATAACTTCGAAGGCCACATGCTAACGTTCTTTCCAGACTTATCCAGAGCAACACTGGAGTGGCGAAGGTCCTTGAAACCGCTGACGGCAGAATTGATCCAACACAAAATAACCTACAAATGGGGCACCCCAAAATGTCTGCTGATACCCCGGGACTCTGGCAACCTAAAAGTCCAAGAGGCCTCGGACATCACTAGGACCCTAGAGCAACTGGGACGGCTCACGAATCCAGAGGGCGCCTTACCGACAACACGAAGGCCGCACCCAAACACCTGGGACCCAGCCACGGTTCGCCCATTTGTACCGGCCACCAAACAGGGCAACTCTGACTCAGCAGCTATTTCCTGAAGATTGCACTATCCATCTAACGTATATAAGTTTCTAGCTCCGTTAAGCTTTTAAGTGACTGCTACGCTGTTTAATTTACCGTTTATTTTATTGCTTATTTCACTGTTTGAATGATGATATACTATAATCTTAGGTGACTCCTGACACTAAACGCGATGATTTCCCACATCTGCTGGCTGGAGGGTTACACCTCTAATCACCCCCCCCCCCCACCCTCTGACCGTACATTAGTGCCATCATGATACCCAGTGGGTGACAGCCTCTTGTATAGGAAGACACACACTGATCTCCTCTCCACTAAATCAAGAGGCACAAGGCCTATACCGCTTCAGACCGCTTCGGACAGTCTATAACTGCACCCATCTACTCTCGTAAGAGGCGTTACGTGATAACATATACAACATATCAGGCTGTGCAATACTGCTTTCCTAGCTCCCACATCTATGTGATATACCAGCCTGCACTACACCATTTCCCACCATCATAAAATGTGCCGTTTACCTCATGCCATGCCTTTGTATCTGCTATGTTT
The DNA here is from genome assembly GCF_036172605.1 of Pelobates fuscus. NCBI lineage: Eukaryota > Metazoa > Chordata > Amphibia > Anura > Pelobatidae > Pelobates > Pelobates fuscus. Next base: position 381,655,514 of record NC_086317.1, on the reverse strand, counting down.
TAAATTATTACACTTGCACCTACTGTGGTGGCAGAACAAGGGTTGTTGTTATATCTTGCACAACAAAAATAAAGAATAAAAAAAAATGCCCCAAATTCAAAATATTCCGATTCACATGTTAAGTTAAGTGACTGAAATGCCTCATACCTATTAGAAAATAAGCACTTTAGTTAACAAAAAATTATCTAAAACCGCATATAATACAAGCATTATTTGTTTCATTTTTTAAAGATATATATATTAATTTTCTTCTTACATGTCAGCTTCTCATGTGCTTAAACATGCAAAAATGCAACAACAACAAAAAAAAAATGTTAAACAAAATGTTAAGTGCCTGAATTTTCTGTTACATCCATAGGATAAGCACCTTCTGGAGTGAATTTTCTGCAGAATACAAAGTGACTGAGAATTCTTAGCTAATCATATGTCTTGTATACATTTAAAACATTGTCATAGAAACAAGTTTTTAATGTCGACATTGTAATAGCAGTCACAAGAATGCAATGGCATTACATCACATTTAATAATACAAGGAGCACAGGGTTTTATTGTGCTTGGAATATCCCTTTACAAAGCCCTCCTTAATGAGTGTGAAAAATACCAATTATTTAGCTCAGTATTTAAAAACTAATTGTCAATTGATACATGGCTGCCAGCGCAATCCATGAAGAGATAATGACTGTGTGATTCATTCTCCACTATGCCAACACAATTGCATGCAGTATCAGTCCTACAATTTTAATTTTAATATTAATCTGCCTTTTCCTATATAACTATATTTGCATTGTCTGGAGCCTCATCAATACTCTGCTGCTCAACGTTCCACATCAATTTACAACTCCTTCCCTGAAAAGATTAATCTAACGACTTTAACCACAGGAGCATGTTTAACCACAATTGGTTAGTTAAGGCGTTTTTTTTTTATTTGGGGGTAGAATGTGAGGGGTTGGCACAGGAACCTTTCTGGCAAATGATGCATGCAACTGTGGTCTATCTATCTAATAGCATACTTTCCAGTGTCCAAAAAAATCCATGTCCTGGGGCAGACAGTGCTGTTACAATAATCACATGTACAGTTTGCCTTTTCCAAAGACCAGATCGACAAAATGTACCGGTTGTAACTTTTGGATTAACACACTAATAAAATGCCATGGGATCGTGACCCAAGGTATAAGAACCACTGGTTTATATTATGAAGGTTTTTAGAGATAACCTAATTATATCCTGTGGTTTACCTATTATTTTAATCTTTTAAAGGGACACTATATCACCAAAACAACTTCAGCTTAATGAAGCAGTTTTGGTATACAGATCATGCCTCTGAAGTTTCACTGCTCAATTCTCTGCCATTTAGGCGTTAAATCACTTAGTTTCTGTTTATGCAGCCATTGCCACACCTCCCCTGGCTGTGACTGACACAGCCTGCATGAAAACAAAATGGTTTCATTTTCAATCAGATGTAACTTAATTTATCATTTTGTATCTCCAGCTCTATAAATTGAACTTTAATCTCACACAGAAGGTTTCTGTAGGGTCTGGGAAACTATTGACCGTGCAGGAGATAAGACATTCTAAACTAAGTAGAAAGTGCCATAAAGGAAGAATAAACATTAGATGACTCTTACAGGAAGTGTTTAGGAAGGATGTGCAAATCACATGCAGGGAGGTGTGCCTTGAGGCTTCAGAATGAAAGTGATTTAACTTCTAAATGACAGAGAATTGAACATGTGAGGCTGCAGGGGCATGATATATACACAAAATCTGCTCCATTGAGCTACAGTTGTCTTGGTGACTATAGTGTCACATTAAACTCCAACCCTTACCCATCATCTTTAGAATGCTTAGTGTTAAACTTTTTTTTTTTAATTCTTTATTTTTATTGTGCATGAGAAAACATAACAGATGGGCCTGTAGTGCCACAACAGCTAGTACAGGCCTTCCAATAGCAAACAGTGTCATGGCAGAGTGATACAGCACATTTTTTATATTTATGAGAGTAAACAGGCTAGGAATATTTGAACAGGACTAAAATAGTGTAATTAGTCTACGTATGCATGCTTATATATTAGTAATGGGAGTAGTTAAGTTTAACCATAATTATGCTTACACAAAATTGACATGAGTACAGTAGTAATTACAGGTTGAACAGTTAACTATAAAACAAGCGTGGTATAGGTACAGGTGTATGAGGCCTAACGTTGCTGAGACTTCTGAGTAACTAGCTGGTAAGCCTGGCTTTGTCATCGGGTTGTGCCTATGCGACTATTCAATAGTAGCCCTCTAAATATACTTAGTTAAAGATTTATGCATAATATGATTAGTCGTGGTATTTGAGCAGGTCTCTTATGAGAATAGGTGCAGGATTATGTGTGAACATGCTATGTATCATATGTTAAGCAGTGGTCTAATGTACAGGTAGACCTGAAGCACAGAGGTAGCACAAGATAATTAAATCATAAACAAATTAGAAATAAACCATGGATAGAAACATTCGGCTGCCTTTGATTGCATTCACGTGGGGAATTGCCGTGAGGCTGGCATTAGTGTGTGCGAGTCCCATCCGTGACAGTTGCCATTTGTGATCAGGACACAAATGATGGTGCGACTGCAAGAAGCTTGTCTGCGCCTAGCCAATGCCTAGCCAACGAAGTAGGAAATCGAAAGTCTTGCACCTTGGGGGCTAGGGAGGCTGCAGCTTTCAGGCGGTTTCGTTGAGCATCCCTCCCGTCCCAGGCCGGTTGATAGGCCAGCATCCTCTTGCCACGGACGTGGGGGCCCCTAGGGTCCCAGTACTCCCCTGCATGGGGTAGACGGGAGGTCGTGGTGGTATTCCGCCGCCGGTTATGGGCGATCCTCCGTCTGTGTGGGTGATGCCGTGGGGCTGTGCCTGTTTCGGCCCTCGGCCTAGGTGATCTCTGACTAATAGGCTTGTGTATATTTAATGCGTGGGGGGCCAACTCACTGCCCTACCGTAAACCTCCCTGTGTTGAATTGCTGCTGCGGCTTGACGAGCTTCCAGCTTAGCCCAGAAACGGTCAAAAATGTCATCCAGCTTCTTCTGCGTTATTTGCTCGGGAGTTAGCGGTGCTATCATGGACTGCGTGATGGATGGTTCCCGCTAGATATTACAGGCCGCCATTTTGTGAGCTTTGCCAGTCTGTAGTTTGATGGGGCTGTTTCGTGCGTGAGACTAGCCAGGTCGGACCGGGATGACCCCCGCCGGTCCAAAGGGGGAGGGGACAGGGTTGAGAGAAGAGTTTGGGGTTGCACAGCTACACACCGAGCGGGGGATCGGCCGCTTCCCCCGTCCGACGGCCATACTGGGCCTCGCTCTTCTGACCTCCATCGGCCGTGTAGTGTACCCGCGGGCGACAGACCCCAGTGTTAAACTTTTGAAGCAGGGATATGTATGTTTAGCTGTTGCAACTTTCCAAGTACACCCTGTGATATTGATGTTACCCAACTTTATAGTACTTATTTTAATGACCTCAGAATGATGAAAGACAAAGGTGACCTTGCTGGAGATAGAACTTGCACTCTCAGCAAGTTCGACATTGAAATAACCAAGTCAAGTTTTAGTCAAGGGAAACCCAAGCTCCCTACAAAGAAGGGCCATAACCCGGTATTTTCTGTCGCTGACTACAGTAAGCAACTGTTTAACATTCTTTTTTGTTATCTTAAGAAGCGTGTTTATGACAGGTCAGTAAGGTGATGGTTTATTTGTGTTTTAACTCCTGTGGTAGAATACTTAGCATATCCAGAAATCTTTAGAGCAACTTTTTGTTTGTTTGTCCTTAAGCAGCTTGGTGGATCAATGGGTAAGTATTTATTTTTTGTCAATCCACAAACAGCAGTGACATGTTTCATGAGAAGAAATATTTATCGGAAAGTTTCCTTAGAGAAGCAGGAATCTGTAAATATAATGTGATCATGCATTGAAGCAAATATATAAATGTAATAAAAATAAGTGTTAAAAATATGACAAACACATTTCTCTAACCAAATCATTGACTTACACTGTTTTGTTAGTGGCTGGAGCTATCAGGAATCCATTAATTCCCTCAATTCACACACAATAGGTACATAAGTAAGGACTAAAAATATTTGGATATTTTCCCCAATTTTACTCCTAGATCAGCCATGCTGAATGGATGTAGATAGTGTGAGCTCTGCAACTACTTTTTAATATATTGCAGTTCCTAACCTACACTCACGGCCATCATTCTCAAGATGACTGTATGTGGAGAGGATATCACCTCGATATAGTGCATCCTCATTTACATCAGGACAGCCCCGGACTTTACCTAGACTGGCAGACATTGTGTACCTGCTTGTTTTTATACCTGGAGGCTGGCTGCTTGTTATATACAGTTGTACATGGTATAGTTATCAATATCAGTGAGAAATTGGAAGAGGGCAAAAGCCCTAACTGAGTCTTCCGAATCAAAATCGGAGCAAGAGGAGGCACTGAGCAAGTCCAATGATGAGGACTCTTGCGACTCAGGCACATATTTTCCCAACCATGGCTCCTTGTCCGGACCTGGGGTTGACCCGAAGGTCAGGGTGGATGACTCCACCCTCCTTTGACCTCAATGTGAACCACTCTTTGACCCAGACAGTCTGCAGCATCAGGGATCTTCAGAGTGGTACCCATTGGCAAAATACATTGCCGCTCACATTAGAAAACAGCTTGATAAGGTTGCGCGGAACAAACTCAGGAACTAACTTATTACCTAATCTCTCCAATACGGCATGTACCACGCTGGACGTGGAGCTAAAATTCACCCAATTCTTGGGCAAAACAGGGTGGAAGGCCAAAAAAGGCCTAGATTTGTCGTGCTGAACTGCCAGGATAAAATCCTGAATGTCTTGGGACCAATTGCAAAAATTTTCGACATGGTCAAGATAGCTTTAGCAGGTGGTACCCCTGCAGACTTGTTAACCATCAGGGGTGGATCCAACGATCCGTACGTTTGCTTGGCAATGCCAATACGGCATTAGCTATTGAGAGGTGCAAGGCAATACTCATAAAATAGAGCTTAAGCTAGTGAATCTAGCTATCTCAGAGCCTGGACCACAGGCAAAAAGTCTCCTATTTGGAGAAAATTTTGTGAAGGAGTTAGACACATATGTATAGACCTTCGCAACACTTGAGAAGGCGCAAGCCAATATAAAATGAGTTCTCTCACAGAGAGTTCCTCCTGGGGTTCATACCGCGTTCCAGAGGCTCCGATCATGCCTAACACCTGAGCCCAAACCCAATTCACCATTTTTTTCCAGGCCGAGGCAGACCTTCACAGTCTTGCGGACCCAGAGGTTCCTCCTATGACCGATGGCCTTATGGTAAGTTCAACTCCTTGCTACTTGCCTTCAGTTTCAGTGGGGGGAGGGGGAGATTAAGACATTTTGTCAATTCTTGGCGCAGGTTAACCTCAGATGCTTGGGTCCTTGAAACTGTCCTGGGTTATTTCATAGATTTCGTACAGTATCCTCTTCAGAGGTTTTTACCCAACCGCCTCATGTTTTCAGCACACGACCGATACCTGATGTCGCAAGAAATACAGTCCCTAGCATCCAAGGGAGCTATCTCAGAAATTCACCCTCAAACCCCAGGTTTCCTGAGCAACCTCTTCCTAGTCCCCAAGAAAGGTGGAGGCATTCGACCTGTCATCAATCTACAACCTCTAAACGTTTTTGTCAAATACCAACATTTCAAGATGGAGTTTATTCACGCTTTTCAAGACTTTCTCCTTTCGGAGGACTGAATGGTCAAACTCGACTTACAGGATACATACCTCACTGTTCCGATGGCCAAGGACTCCCAACAATTCCTGCAATTTTCGGTGAGAAAAGACCATGTGGCAATTCAAATGCCTTCCATTCGGTCTCTCTTCTGCCCCATGGTGCTTCACAAAAGTACTGAAACCAGTAGTGGCCCTTCTGCGCAGCAAAGGAGTTCGCCTCATATATACTTGGACGATATCCTCATAATTGCACAGGACCCTCACATGCTCCATGTTCACCTGTCCTGGATGATGATCTAGGTTTCCTTCAATTGGGAAAAGTCGGTCTTCAAACCTCAATCCATAGAATTCCCGCTCCAGACTTTGTCATAGAATCAGATGCAAGTATGCTCGGCTGGGGCGCATGCTGCGGGCCTACCTCCACTGGGGGGAAATGATCCCTGGAAGAACAAGATATGCATATCAATTTCCTCGAAGTACTGGCAGGCTCATTTGCCCTACAGAGCCTCTTTGGTGTATCAACCAATTGCTCCATACTTTTACGGATGGACAACATCTCAGCGGTCCGGTACATCAACCACCTCGGGGCACAAAGTCAACAATTTTGGCAAACCTAGCAACAGAATTCTGGCAATTCTGCCTGGATCGCAATATCTCAGTGCAAGCGGAGTACATCCCAGGGATGTCCAAAATAGTGGCAGATTGGAACTCCAGACACTTACGGGATGCCAGTGATTGGCGGCTGAACCCTTCTGTTTCTTCTCTGTTTGCAGTCTCTTTGGGGCCATCTGGAGATCGACCTATTTGCATAATGTTTGAATTCCCACCTAGTGAGATTTTTCAGCTGAAGACCAGATCCAGAGGCTCTTGCAGTAGATGCCTTCCTGCAATCATGGCTGACTACTCGCCATTACGTTTTTCCACCCTTCTCTCTTATTGCTCGGACACTTCTACATCTCAGGCATTACCAGACCTCCTTGATCCTCATAGTCCCATTCTGGACAGCTCAGCCATGGTTCCCTACACTCATAGAAATGTCCATAGAGTGCCAGAGTCTTCTCCAACCTATTACTGGATCCCAACGGGAACCCACATCCACTTCTCCTACAGGGACATCTCAGGTTATTAGCTTGGGACCCTGGAACAAGGAAATCCTATCTCCATGCTGGGGAACTCATGGAATGGTTGGTGCATGAAACAACACATACATCCCATATCTGCACCTGTGAGTCATGTTTTGAGTTTCCTCACTTCATTTTGGACCAGGAACTAGCATACCATACGATCAATATATATAGATCAGCCATTTCGGCAGGCCATCAGGGTTGGAACAGATTTCCAATAGGTAAACATCTTTGGTATGTCGACTCCTTTGTGGCATCAGGTTTGCACGTCCTAAATATACCTCCTTAGGGCAGGTGGAACTCATCCTTCGACTATTTGAAAATTGGCCTCAAATGAAGACCTTTCGTTCAAGCAGCTCACAGAAAAATAAGTCATGTTGCTTTGTCTCATCTCCTGCACACGTGTCTCAGACGTTCATGCACTGGACATTACAGCACGTTCCTTTACTCCAGATTGCGTTTCCAATTCAAGGCGTACGAAAACATCCATTAGCTCTGTCTTTTATCTAGCTCTTGCACATAATGTTAACCTCTGCCCAGTGGCCTGTCTAAAGGAATATGAGGAGAAGACCTCCTCAGTATGTGAGCCTCAATATGCTGATTATTTCTAGCCCTTCGATGCCCACATCAAACTGTTTCTACAATTACCTTATCTCGTTGGGTCAAATGGATCATGACGTCGGCTGACATTGACACTTCCACATATGGAGCACACTCTGTCGAGGCGCTATGGCATCTAAAGCCTTCTCCTTAGGCTGCAGACTAGAAGACCTCCTCTGTGCTGCTGATTGGTCCCGGGAAACTACTTTTCAGGAATCCTATTTTCATCCAGTTAATCATTTTTCCACTAAGGTTGGTTGCACAGCTTTGAACGAGCATAATATGAGCCTCCGTGTCCTTTCATAAAATTACCAGATTTTACTAATTTCATGACGTAAAGTCATGATTTTATTAAGGACACGGAGGCGAGTATTATCCCACCCGATAATACAGGTATGTTATACCCTCCTTGGGGTATATGTATTATTTTCACAAGAAGTATGCAGTCTTCATGGTATTGTTGTTGTTCACCTAATTGACTAATTTCTGTTGACGTTATTGTTGACGAATCGGATATATTGTTATGATAATTTATACTTTGTGGATACAATTTAATATCCAAGAGCATATTTTACCACTTATTTCTCTGTCTTTACATCCTCCTATTTGGTTTCACACTAGTCCACATTGGTTCAATACACATTCAATCAGAGGATTTCAAGTTATCCGCTAAGTTCCATTGTTGGATCATCCGGGAGTCGCTGTCCTTCGCATCTAGTTGGTCGTATATTGCGGTCTTGTGGAGATGTTCGTCGGCATCATTAAGAAAGAGGATTGGCTGAAGGTCCCTTGGGACATTATAGTACAAGGAGCATTCCTATTGGATAAGATGTTATAGTGTGATTAACCCTCTAGGGTACATGTTAACTTTTTTCCTTTGTATATGTACAGCATATTTTCTTTGCTGCTGACGAGTAAAGAAAGAGATAAAGCAGAATACTCACCTCCCTGTCCTTAATAAAATCATGACTTTACTTCATGAAATTAGTAAAATCTGGTAATTGTTGACCTCTACTGAGCTATCTCTTTTGGACAACATCTAGTGAGTGTCTAAGTCTAACAGTTTAACAGCCACTAGAGGCATTTAAACCATGCAATTATCATTATATGGAACAGCAATTTTTTCAGCTGCAGGGTTGAAACAGGGAGGGAGGGAGGGTATGGACATGGCACCCAAACCACTTCACTGAGATGACGTCGTCTGAATGCCTGTAGTGTCACAGCTTCATTGAGTATAGTGAATAAAACCCATATTCTCCCATACTCAAAAACAACTCGAGTTTATGTGTGAAACCTCACATTCACTATAAGCTCAATGTGAGATGCAAGAGGTATGGCCTAGGAGGTGGAGGCTAGGAGACTTGGCACTGTGGAGGCTCATCTATATATATATATATATATATATATATATATACATTTTTTATTCTTTATTTTAATTTTAATTTTTTTTTAATTCTTTATTTTTCTGTGCAAGTGATTGACAGACATGTTTAACGTGCCAACAACAGCACACATACGTTTTTCATCAAAGACATTATCATGGCATATGTAAGTTGCAAATTTTTTATATTAAACATGGCTGACTAGTATACGTCATGAGATATGGAAACATAAATGGTAGATTCTTTTTTTTTTATAATAGTTAAGGTTATATTAAAGAGTAAATAGCACTATTGTCTAGAATAATATGTAACATGACATGCCGTTTGAAGTGACAAGTACTATGGATTATGCATGTATAAGGTACAATGGTTTAGTTCATGCTAAATTGCAGAATGAATAACCTGGTTAACAATATTGGTATTATCAGGGAAGCCCCCCTACACGCTGGTGGTCAAGTTAGAGGTAATAGTGTGACCCTATTAAACAGTCTTGAGTCCCACAATGTGTAGAAATAACAGAAAAATCAAATGCTGAAAAGTAACTAAAAGTATAGTAAGAGCATATTTTATGCTGATTGTCGCTAAGTTCAGCCAATGCCCCGAGGGGGCTCTGTGGGGAGTTCCGGTATCAGACCTGTCTGCTCGTTGGCTTGAGGGTATGTCTGAGGATGTTCGGAGTTGGTCCTGTCCGTCGGGGCCCGACAGGTCCCCATCGCTGTCTTTGCAAACCAACACGAGTAGGAGTGTAGGTTTTTCCGGGTCCCCATGTATGGCGGTGGCTGTAGGCTGGACCGGGGTTTCGCTTTGTGTAGTCGGATAACAGCCGCTTCTTTGCATGGGCAAGTGCGTTTGCTGGCGGGTGGGTAGCGTCGTCGTGTAGGGCGCTGTCTATAGGTCTGCTTCGTCGGGGCATGTGAGCTTCTCAGGTTAGAGCAGGAGGGCAGTGTCACGGATGAGCACCCATCTGGGGTCTGTGTACGTGCCTGCCGTTCTCTCTGTTCAATTTGCCACCAGAATGCTGTGAATACGGCATCCAGCCGTGCTTGGAAGTCGAGCTCTTGAGTGAGGTCACTCTGCCTGATGGCGGTCTCTGCCATTTTGAAGTCAGCGAGTTTCGCCTGGGGTCGCTGACAGCCAGCTCAGTGGGGCTCCCCTGGGACCAAGATAACCCCCATCGGTCCATAGGGGGGGGGAACGAGGGCCCTTGTTCAATATTGTAGCCTTTGTGGGCAGCAGGGGAGCAGCCGCCTCCCCCGTGCCGTCCACGTGTGTAGGCCTTGAGTGTCGCATCGGTGATTCCTGCAGGGTAGGCTGCTTGTTTGGTGCCATTATGTGCTTCTTGATGTCACCTCGCGGTTGGTGGTCCACTTGTGGTTTTTAAGGGCTGTTTGTGGCTTATAGTCGGCAGTGTTTGCCTTGAAGAGTAGGAGCAGCACTTTCCTGTGTCCGCTCAGCTCAGCGGTCAGGCCCCGCCCCCTAATTCTTTATTTTTTGTGTCACACTGCACATATGACACATTTAACATTCAAACATATGATATATAAACGTTAGCTTCGCATACTTTGCAAATCACAGTTAGAATAGTATTATGCAGTGTGAACATTTTTTGTTAAGGTTAAGTACAGACAGGAAAATAACACGAGTGTCCTCAGTGGTGTAGTAGTGTTCAACTATCTACAGACGGTATGTGATAGTGTATGATTCACTGAGGGGAGGGCATCCCCGTTGCTGCCGTTGCTTAGTGATATGTCTTGAGTCGGTTGTGGGGATGGGGGGGGGAGTTCAATATTGAGCAAATTGCTCCTTTGCTAGCCTGTTCTCACGGGTTTGGCCCTACGTGTTCCAGCTACATGGAGTGTCTGGTGAGGTTGGGTGAGTGAATTGTCACTGCTTGGGAGCCGTGTGCAAGTGCTAGGGTTTAGGTCGGGTTTGCGTTGTGTGTGGTGTGTCTAACTACTGGGTAAAGTATGCATGGGTGGAAAGTAATTTCCCAGGCAGGGGTAGATGGTATATCACCCTCTGGGTATGTCCCTCATGGTGGTGCAGCGGGTCCCTGCGCTTTCCGTGCTTGTCTAGGTGTAAACTCCGGTACGTCGGCTGGATTCAGTTGTGACAGGTTCAGACCTCTCTGGTTCAGCGGTGTCAGAATGCCCAAGGTGGTAAGTAGTGATCCGATCTCCTGGGCACTGTGTACTCTGTGTGACCGCTCTTGGGGTTCCCCACTTGTAAGGTATATCTTTGTTTCTTAGGTGCTGTAGGCTTGGTTGCATCTCCTTTCTCCATGCAAGGGTGTTTCTGGTTAAGTCTGAGAAGATGGACAGCGTTGATCCTTCGAAGTGTAGAGTGGTCTTCCCCCAGAGTGTCAAGAGGGGCAGTGCCTTGTGTTGGAGCGATTGGAATCTTACTATAAGATCCATGGTTGCGGTTGGAGGAGCTCTGGTAGATTTTGGCAGCCGGAACATTCCATCCAGCTGTACGCCCTTCGCTTGTTTAGGCGGCAATATGGTGTTCAGACGGCGTGTGATAAAATGTGGCACCTCTGTGGTCCCAACTGTGTAGGGTATGCCCCTGACCTTTAGGTTGTTTCTCCTGCGTTGGTCTTCCATTGCGTCCAATCTATCTGTGCAGGCTTTTTGATGGCGCTAGAGGTCATCTACTTGTTGCTCTACCGCTGTCAGCCGTGTATCTTGGGTGCAGGAAATTTCTTCCAGCCTGGTGATTTTAGTTAGTGATTTTAGTGGCTGCCGTGTCTATGGCCATTTTGTAGTGGGCCATGTCGACCGCAATGTTTTTACGTAGCTCGCTCAGCATTTGTTGGAGCAGGTCTGCTGTTACCAGTTCTCCCGGCTTTGGTGTGGCCTTGGCAGGGTCTGGTGCTTTGTTAGTAGTAGCTCCTATATCCAGGTCGGCTGTAAAGTCATCTGTGTAGTAGGAGTAAAAGTCGTCTGCCGTCGCCATTTTGTTCCATGCGGTCTTGGTCGTGCCGCGGAGCAATTCACTGATATCGCGGCTCATGGGGCTTTATCTGCCCTCGTTTTCTTTGTTTTTTTACCCATGATGGTCCAGTATGCCGTTGGTAAGAGGGTTGTTTGATTTTGAGGTTCTTTTCCACCTTTTAAGTTCAGTTTCTCCGCTTGAAACATGGAGCTCGAGATTATGCGACCGACCAGTTCCCCAGCTGGCTCTGCCCCCCCTCATCTATATATTTTGTCCCTATGAAAGGCAGAGAGAAGGGTGCAAGAGTAATCACAAACAGTTTGGTACACAGCTAAAGAAATACAGTACACCCATGCACACACCAACTATCTATTATTTCACCTTCACCACTCAGTTAACCATTGTAGAATGGGTACTGGTCTGATTGCTGTTCCCCTGTCAGTACCATCAAATTGTAACATTGCATTGAAAGGATTTAATTAATTGAACTACATTGTAGATAATTGTACTTAATTTCCAGGACTTTGCCTCTCATTCAGAAGTTGCTACATATAGTTTAGGCAAATTTGGCTGAAAGACCAATTTAGGTCTTTCAGCCTTTTAGTAGATAGCTCCCTAATACCGTGGGAATTAGGGAGTTATCTACTTATTCATTCCTGTCATTACATTGACTGGCCAAGTAACTTACATTTTATATGAATGTATGTTACTTGATTGTTGTAAGTGTTGCAAATGCTTACAGCTGAATCCTGGCTATGTTTGTATACTTTTTATTTAAAATTGTTTACAATGTAACATTCTTCTTCTTTCACTGGGTAAGTATATTAGTACTTAGGCAATACTGTGCTTCGGAACTTTGGCACTTCGGAAATTCGGTAATTTCGGAACTTCGGGACCTCGGTAATTTCGGAACTTCGGCAATTCGGACATTCGTAAGTACCTGAATGTCCGAATTGCCCGAAATTCGTCCGAATTCATATTCGGACTGAAACGAATTGCACATGTCTAATATATTTTGTCGGATGTGCATGATTAGATTTGCATATATTAACATGTACATGCAATGTGCGCATTAGTGCTGCTTTGAATATTCATTGACGTATGCTGAGGCTATGTATTGTTGAAGTGAGAGAGAAAAAAGCATAGTGTAAAGGGAACCAATCAAGCATATTTGAAAATCAACAACTTCAGAGTCTTTAAATTAATTTAATTGAGAAACTTTAAACATCTTGCCTTCCATAGCAATGTAGGTGACCAGCAATATATCATGCCTGATGCATTTTGTACAAACAAACTTTAGTCATAGTCTACATTTGGTAAACAATGAAGCTGCCTAAGGTTGTGCATATTGATGTTTTTTAGCACCTCCTGGGCTTTCGTGGACTTCGCTGCAGCTTTCTGTGAGAGCATTGCTTTCACGGAACCGGTGGCTGTTACAAGCAAGTTTAGAATAGTAATGGTATTGATCTTTTCATTTCTGCTAGTAGGAGACATCATTGTTTTAGCCTGTTTTATGTTTCAAAGACTTTTATTTAACAGTCGAGACAAAATGATTTATTTTTTATTTTTTTGTTTGCTAAACAAAACTTCTGGACTCCTAGGGTTTTTCTAAACTCTTGCTTCACTAAACCATTTAAATGTTTTTTCTTCACTGTCCCATCATTAACCTTGAGGAGGTAAAGGAGTCTAAGACACCTAACCTTGACTTCCCTGACATAAAGCAAGATACCTGTAACCCAATATGGAGGAGGCAGCTGCTTTACAAATATCTCATTTTAGAAGAAGGGCAGAATAGACTATGTCTGTAGTATGTCCATGAATGCACCATGTCAGCAGGAGAGAAGCAAGCAGCCAGATGAAGTTTTGCACGACCAGCTGATTTATGGCCTCTGTACGAAGTCCCATGTTAATTATACTTATATAACAGTCTAGATGTTGGTTCTCAAATTACCTGTTTCTCAATTTACTGTGCTAAAACACTATTGCTATTTATTTACTATTTCAACAGCTTGAGGAAGTTTCTGTGCCAGCTAGGGCAGGACACTGTACTTCGGCACTATACAAGTCGATCGTTGACCGTACAGTCCCTCAAACTGACTTTGTGTAATTTAGAGCGACCATATTTTATCACAGGTCCATAAAAACATGATCATAAATATCCATTCAACTTTAATATCATCAGTTAACTAATTTTAAGGAATACCAAAGGCACGCAGAACACTTCATGTCAATGAAGTGGTTTGGATGCAGTGACCTGGTCGTTTTAACCAAACAATGTAAAGCATTGCCATCTTATAGATATGTTAATGTTTTCTTTGCAGGATTAAACACACCTCTAGTGGCTGTCTTCCTGACTAGAGGTGCTTCCGCTGCCCTAATCGAACCTGACTCTGTTCTTCAATCAACGCGTCCATGTCTGGATTATCCTTTAAAGTTGGGAAGAGAAAAATACAAGGTACAAGAAAGTACTGAGAATGGACAACAGCTCAAGTAGCCTGCCCTTCAGTGGTTCCCTCGCTCAGATCTCAAGCTGGTTTTAGCACATCTTTTGCCCACACAAAAAAAAAATAGGGACATTTGCATATGAGACTAATACCACCCAAAAGGGCGTAACAGATCCAAAATGCAGGCCGTCTCTCTCTGCATGAAGACTCAGCGACATAAGACAATCGTTTTAACCTTGTTAGGCATCGTCAGTGAGTTATAGCTGATCCCTTGAAGGCACTGTGAGAAAAGGGTCCACATCTGGATTACCCTTTAAACTTGTGGAGAGCAAACAACAAGGTGCTAGAGGGTCCTAAGACCAGTGGTGTCTGTAAAATTAATATTTAGGGGGGGGCACATGGTGGGCCAGGGACAAAAGAAGGGGACCAGTTATAAAACGTGTATGTATGTGTGTATATATATATATGTAGAAAACAGATAACATTTATATATATATATATATATATATATATATATATATATATATATATATAAAAAGTCCAACCTCTGGCACTCAACCTAAAACACGTTCACAACCAGCCATATGAACTCGGGTGCTTCACAGCAATTAAATAAACAAAACAGGAAACAGGAGCACTCACTTGGATTTCAAAAAATATATTTCAAAAAATCACCACCTCTACATCAACGTTTCGACCCTTCAGGGTCTTTATCAAGATAATGATAGTGTCAAACAATGTCAATATATACAGAAATAATAAATCAGTAACTTACCCCATCTGTGTGAAAAGATTTCTGTCTGATTCCGTGTTTGGTGTCAGTGCGCATGCGTGAAAACGTGTTCTAGTACGTGATGACATAATCATTGTGCGTCCAACAGAACTAGCGTACTGACGTGATAATTGCACGTCTCGAAAAAGAAAAAGTGAATCGTAACCATAGAAACACCAACACCTCCATGAAAACTGTACAAGGAGGAAGCTTAATTACTAAAAATAGAATAGTATGACTAGGTACAACCTGCTATACCGAGCGGACTAGAAGGACTGGCCAGTGTTAGAGCAATAATGAAGAGCTAAAATAGATAATGTAGATAATGGCTGCCCCATATATAATGTATGAGAATGAGATAAGATGTGTGTAGAAAAATATATAAAATGTGAAATATCTGCGCTAACGAAAGAAACTAAAAAAACAAAAACTAGGTAGTGTCCTTAAACTATACTAAATCCTAAAAGTGAAAAAGTGACAGTGCTCATGCATAGAAACAGTGACAAATGAAAATATATATAAAAAAAGTGATAAAAATGGTGATTTGTAAACCTAGTGTGTATGTCTATCTAACCTGCAACCTAAACCTATAGCAATGTCTAATCCATATATATACAATACGACATATAATCTAAATGTAATAATACAGCACTGAAAAAAGGGTATACCATCCTATTAAAGCGTAAATAAGCCTACCCTTCGATAAAAAATATACAAAAAAATTATTTAAACGAGAGTCCTAATCTATCCTATAAAAGTATGGACTGCAGACAACAAAAATTCTCTGTAATAAATAGAGGCTATCACTACATCTATACATATAGGCTAAACATAATAACGATAAGTTATTGCTGAACCACAAATATATATATATATATATATATATATTTATCGAGTGTCTAGAAATGAATTAAATGATATATACTCATTCAGACCTTTGGGTTGAATAGTGTCCAGTTGTTTAATCCAGAACGTTTCTCTCTGTAATAACAGTCTAGAGCGGTCTCCACCTCTGGGTAAGACCGGTATTCTGTCTATCGCAATGAATTTCAATGTAGGTAACCTGTGATTAAATTGCAAGAAATGTTTCGCCACAGGTTTTTCTGTCTTCCCATCTCTAAATGCTGTTGTGATATCCGATCTGTGACCTCTGATCCTCTCTCTGAGGGTTAAGTCAGTCTTTCCAACGTAGAATAAACCGCATGAACAAGAAATTAAATATACGACATGATCTGTTAGGCACGATATATAATGAGAAATCTTATACCGCTTGCCGGAATGTGGATGTACAAAGGATGAGCCCGTTAGCATGTGCCCACACGTCACACAGCCTGGACAGCGAAAACATCCCTTCCTCTCTGGTGAAAGAATTGAGAGATGATGATAATATCACCATCAGACCAGCGGACAAAGGGGTTGCTATTGTGATCAAGGATTATAGGGAAGAGGTGTTGAACCAGCTGAGTGATGCCATTACATACAAACCATTAACCTATGATCCTACCACGCTTATTCTGAACAAATGACGGGTATTGGTGGGACGAGGAATGACGGCTGGATGGCTTGATGAATACACAGGGGCATATTTAGTGAATGAAAACCCTAAAATCCCAGTATTATACACCTTACCTAAGGTGCATAAGGACCCAAGAAAACCACCTGGGAGACCTATAGTCTCAGCCCGTGGGGGGATATTGGAACCTCTGGCTAAATATGTGGACCACCATTGCAAGTCTAGTATTGAGGACATTCCAACTTGTTTGAAAGATACTCAAGACTATATCTCCAGAGTACGAGGATTGAGGCTACCTGATTCCCCTGTGATCTTTGCTACAATTGATGTTAAGAATTTGTTTACTATCATACCCCATAACATGGGTGTTGAGGCCATACGGACATGGCTAAGTGAATGCAATAAGTACAAAGGTCCACCTATAGAATTTTTGGTGGAATGTTTGGAATTTCTTCTATACAATAATTATTTCAGATTTGAAAAGATTTTCTACATGCAACTCAGAGGGACATCGATGGGATCAGCAATAGCACCATCTTATGCTAATTGCTTTATGCATATCTATGAAAGATCCAGTATCCTGCAACAATATGGCTCGCAGATCATTTCGTACCACAGATTTGTGGATGATATTTTCATTATATGGTCTGGCTCTGAAGGTGAGCTCATCTCTATGATTAATACACTAAATAATGATGAATCTCCGATTTTCCTCACTTTAAATTATGATACAGATAAAATTCAATTTCTAGATGTGGAGGTGTATAAGGTTGATAACCAGGTGGGCTACCGCCTATATAAAAAAACAGCTGACCGAAACACCTTACTACATTTCACTAGTTATCATCCCTTGTCTCTAAAAAAATCTCTACCGATTTCCCAGTTTCTCAGGGTAATGAGAAATAATTCAGATACATCTACGTGGGATCTACAGATTGAAAACATGAACCAAGCTTTTCTGGAAAGAGGTTATGAGAAACATATTTTGAGGAAAGCTTTAGACCGGGCGTTTGAAGTTTTTGATAAAGGTACGTCTCGCACGGCGAAGACCCAAATTACTATACCTATGAAGTTTCACTCTTCCAGTGATAGCATCACTAAGAGTATCAAAAAACATTGGGAAGTTTTATCAACGGATACAACCTTGAGCACGATTTTCTCTAATGCACCTAGAGTATCTTATGTCAGAAACAGGAATCTTAAAGATTTGCTTATGAAGACTGATTTACCACGGGAGAAGTTGGTCCCTAATGTATCAGAGAGGAAGGGATGTTTTCGCTGTCCAGGATGTGTGACGTGTGGGCACATGCTAACGGGCTCATCCTTTGTACATCCACATTCTGGCAAGCGGTATAAGATTTCTCATTATATATCGTGCCTAACGGATCATGTTGTATATTTAATTTCTTGTCCATGCGGTTTATTCTACGTTGGAAAGACTGACTTAACCCTCAGAGAGAGGATCAGAGGTCACAGATCGGCTATCACAACAGCATTTAGAGATGGGAAGACAGAAAAACCTGTGGCAAAACATTTCTTGCAATTTAATCACAGGTTACCTACATTGAAATTCATTGCGATAGACAGAATACCGGTCTTACCCAGAGGTGGAGACCGCTCTAGACTGTTATTACAGAGAGAAACGTTCTGGATTAAACAACTGGACACTATTCAACCCAAAGGTCTGAATGAGTATATATCATTTAATTCATTTCTAGACACGCGATAAATATATATATATATATACATTTGTGGTTCAGCAATAACTTACCGTTATTATGTTTAGCCTATATGTATAGATGTAGTCCATACTTTTATAGGATAGATTAGGACTCTCGTTTAAATAATTTTTTTGTATATTTTTTATCGAAGGGTAGGCTTATTTACGCTTTAATAGGATGGTCTACCCTTTTTTCAGTGCTGTATTATTACATTTAGATTATATGTCGTATTGTATATATATGGATTAGACATTGCTATAGGTTTAGGTTGCAGGTTAGATAGACATACACACTAGGTTTACAAATCACCATTTTTATCACTTTTTTAATATATTTTTTCATTTGTCACTGTTTCTATGCATGAGCACTGTCACTTTTTCACTTTTAGGATTTAGTATAGTTTAAGGACACTACCTAGTTTTAGTTTTTTTAGTTTCTTTAGTTAGCGCAGATATTTCACATTTTATATATTTTTCTACACACATCTTATCTCATTCTCATACATTATATATGGGGCAGCCATTATCTGCATTATCTATTTTAGCTCTTCATTATTGCTCTAACACTGGCCAGTCCTTCTAGTCCGCTCGGTATTGCGGGTTGTACCTAGTCCTACTATTCTATTTTTAGTAATTAAGCTTCCTCCTTGGACAGTTTTCACGGAGGTGTTGGTGTTTCTATGGTTAAGATTCACTTTTTCTTTTTCGGGACGCGCAATTATCACGTCAGTACGCTAGTTCTGTTGGACGCACAATGATTATGTCATCACGCACTGGAACACGTTTTCACACATGCGCACTGACACCAAACACGGAATCAGACAAAAATCTTTTCACACAGATGGGGTGAGTTACTGATTTATTATTTATGTATATATTGACATTGTTTGACACTATCATTATCTTGATAAAGACCCTGAAGGGTCGAAACGTTGATGTAGAGGTGGTGATTTTTTGAAATATATATTTTGAAATCCAAGTGAGTGCTCCTGTTTCCTGTTTTGTTTATATATATATATATATATATATATATATATATATATATATATATATGTAGAAAACAGATAACATTTATATCTTGTAATACCTTTTTTATTGGACTAACATAATTTTTTTAATGACCATCTTTCGGGAGAACCTCCCTTTCTCAATACGGCTACAATCTCTCTCTCTCTCTCTCTCTCTCTCTCTCTCTCTCTCTCTCTCTATATATATATATATATATATATATATATATATATACACACACACACACACACTCCCTTAATCCCTCTGCAAAGTGCAGTCTCAGCCAGGTAGGTAATGTCACACCTTAGATATAGCTGCACTGTCCATTCAGCTCACATCTACCCCATGGGTTGATGAATCCATGTCATTTCTGCCCCCCCTTCCATCCATGTCTCTGTTCCCTTCCCTTTTATGTCTTTTCTTCCCCCTTCTTCCATGTCGTGGATGTAGTGTGTATTGTATGCAGTGTGTGTATTGAATACATTGTGTGTGTTTAGTGGATGCAGTGTCTGTGTTTGTGTAGTGAATGCAGTGTGTGTAGTGTATCTAGTGTTTTTGTGGTGGATGCAGTGTGTCTAGTGGATGCAGTGTCTGTGTAGTGTATGTAGTAGTGTCTGTGTAGTGCATGTAGTTTTGGATAAGTGCTGAGTTTAAATTAAATTGAGGTTATCCCACCTCCCTGCCTCTTACAGTGTGTAGGAAAGAGACAGTATGGGGGGGGGGGGGGGGGGGAGGGGGAGTGTGTAGGAAGTTGACAGTGTGGGAGTGCAGTGTGTAGGAAGGTAACAGTATAGGGGGCAGACTGTGGGCATGACAGTGTGGATGGGCAGACTGACAGACAACATGTGCTCACTGATACACACTCATTGACATACAGTCATTGTCTCAAACAAAGACTCTCACTGACACTCAAAGACAGACACATACAAATTCACTGACAGACACACATACATTCACTGACAGACACACACACACACACACACACTAACTAAAAGACACACACATTTTCTCACACACACTCACAAATTACTAATATTGTTTTAATATGTCCACCCAGCCTCCTTACCTTTGGGAGAGCTGGAGTGGATCTGTTCCTGGGGTCCACTGGGGCAGCTGTGAGGCAGGCAGCTGTGAGCACATCAGAGGCAGTGAAGCAGCTGTAATTCTCCTTCTCTGCTCCCTCGCGGACTGTCTACTGATGCCGGGAGCCGGAATATTTCCTATCCCAGTTCCCGACATAAGGTAATGGCTCGCGATGGAGGAGAGCAGGAGGATTACAGCTCCTTTGCTGCCTCTAATGTGCACACAGCCGCCCACCTCTGGGGTCCTAAAACTGCTTCCTCCATAACAGGAGGAAGCACCGGGGACATCCATTTGGTCATTTAGGGATAGATACAGCCAGGGCCAGTCTTAGGCCTTTAGGAGCTCTGTGCGAAAAATCACACACACAGGCAAACAGTGACGCACACACAGTTACAGTGACACACAGGCAGTCAGTCAGTCACACACAGTTACAGTCACACACAGGCAGACAGTCAACCACAGAGGCAGATAGACACACGCAGAGGTAGATAGTCACATACACAAAGTTACCTCTGTCCATTATAGACTGGAGTGGAGGCAGGGACTCCTTCCTGCTTCCCCCTACCTGTGCAGCAGTTATCCCCGACCAGTACATCTTCTGGGCGCTTTAGCTCCACCCCACCCCGCCAAGACAGTTTTTTTAAAATTTATTTTTTTAAATTATCCCAGGTAGCCAGAACTGTGTGAGCTGTGCTTGCACACCCCTTGATACATTTGGCCCTGCATTTGGGGTGGTACAAAGTCTACCCTACCCTTACCTTTTGTGTCACTATACCCCACTCCCTCTCGCATGCAAGCTCATTGAGCAGGGCCCTCAAGCCTTCTGTTCCTGTGCGTCAAACTTGTCTGGTTACAAATACGTGTCTGTTAGTCCACCCATTGTACAGTGCTACAGAACTTGTTGGCGCTTTATAAATAATAATAATAATGTAGGGGGGTCCCCTCTGTACCCCCCGTAGCGACACCCCTGACTAAGACCGGCAACATCTCAAGTAGCCTATACTTGTTTTTTTTACCTGCAAAGGGTAAAAAAGCTTTTTCGGGGAACGATAGGTTTCCTTTAAAGAGATACCATAGAGATAGTTTTTGAACTGTTTCACTCTAACTGATAGATTAAAATAATACCAAAATGCATTGAGTAGAGGAGTGTGGGGTTGTATAGTAAACTTTTGAGGGTAGTTTCTTATAGACTCTCTGGATTTCATACATTGGCTTGATTACAGGTGTACCTATCTTTGTTTTACATTGAGGGTTGGAAAGTATTTCAAGGGATAACTACTTTTCCTGGTTATTAAACTCATTAATGTGATAATATTAGAACATTCCCACAAACACAAAAAAAGTGTGAGCCAGCCAAGAGAACATTGTTATATTCTGCTCATACAGTGATTAATGACTGGTTACTGCAGTACCAGAAAGTAAAAATTAAATAACACATTTACTCTGTGCTGCTAACCTTGCACCCTGTTGCTCAATTCAGAGTCAAATATTAGTACAGACAATAAAAAAATGAAGGCAGTGCAATTAGATACCAAATGTGCACAAGTAGTGCTACATACGGTTTATTGGACCTAAAGTAAACAAACATTGCGGGTTTCCCCTTTATCAGTGCCAATATTGTCCTTGGTAAAATATTTGTATTGATAAAGGGGAAATTCGAAACATTTACCTGAGCAGTGTGTGTCATTTACCTGGGGAAGAGATAGTGGCAGGATGAGAAAAAGGCAGGCTGGCGAGGTAGTGTTATGATCTGGACAATGTTCTTTGGAATCCTTGGGTCCTGGCATTCATGTGGATGTAACTTTGACACGTACCACCTACTTAGAGATTGTTGTAGACCATGCACACCAATTCATGGCAATGGTGTTCCCTGATACCAGTTGCCCAACCACACTGCAACAATTTTCAGGAATGGTTTGAGGAACTTGACAGAGTTCAAGGTGTTGCTTTGGGCTCCAGATTTTCCAGATCCCAATCCGATTGAGCATCTGCAGGATGTGCTGGAACAACAAATCCGATACATAGCGTCCTCACCTTGCAACTTGCAACTTGCAGAAATTATGGAGGATCTGCTGCTAATGTCTTGGTGCTAGATAACATACATGCATACATACTGACATACATACACAGATACATTCAGACATACCTATAAACATACATACTGACATACATACTGTGGCAAGGTCAGAGAGGCTTTCTATGTTAGTAATAGATTGGAGCGATCTCTATTCCCAGCATGATGTATTTCATTTTGTTTGAAACTGGGAACTAGCTTAGCTGGCCAGTTGGATAGTTAGTAATACTGTTGTTTAGTAAGTCTCCAAGTTGGAGTAGGATTTATTTTCTTTTTGTTTTATTTTGTGGGAGAGCACAACCTTGTATATATTGTGGAAAGTGACAATAAACTGCAGTACTATTTTATCCTGACTGTTGCACTTGAAGTTTATTGTGAAGAGCCTGGCCATCCTGCCACAATACATACTGACATACATATACATACATATACATACATACATACATACTGACAGACACACACACACACACACACACATCTAGTTTTTCAGTCACCCTCCTGTTTCTTACCTTTTTGTTACAGGTAAGTCTCTACATTTACCTGTCACAGCACTCTGATTGGTTGGCTTGAAATCCACTAATCAGAGTGCTCCGTGTCATTTTACACAGCGTGGGAAAGTTCTTTGGAATTTTCCCACGCTGTGTAATTTGACTTATAACACTCTGATTGGGGGATTAAGTAACCAATCAGAGTGTTATGAGTCAAATGGAGCTCTCTTGGGCAGGAGCGTTGTGTGCGGTTGGTCAAATTATGACTTGCATGGAAATCCCTAACCCCTGAACCGATTTGGGTGATATTTGGATATCTTGGTCCCCAGATTGGGGCTATCAGGGGATATGACTTTTATGGGGTTTCGATGTGTTTTGGGGTACTTTTGGGTTATTGTAAAATGTATGTTTTCTGTGCCTGGAGATAATTGAGTTTAGCACAGTTCCTGACTCACAGGCACAGTGGAGGGATTGCCCTGTTTTGTGTGGAAGTGTCCTGGACCTGAAAGCCAATGTAAGTAAAGTGTGTTCTTTGTCATAGTCCCCTCTCAGGTCCAGTGGGGAATGCCCCTGGAACATGGGGACCTGCATATAAGGCCAGTTCCTCTTCACTCTCAACATAGAGCCTTGTCTCATGTGTAGAGGGGACAACTATATTCACTCGTGGGATTGCTATACTCCTTATACTCCCTTGGATTATAATCAATAGCTCTTGTAAGAGCTATCCTGCTATACTCTCTGGAGTAGGAGAAGTCGATCCACCAGATGTTGGATCCTGGTCTTGGGTCCTGGGTGGGTGGAGGACAACTAGAACCCAACCAAGTTGCTTCAGGTTCCATATCGGATACTGCCTTTCGTATCCTTTATATATCTCTACCCCCATGTATTTAACTTTTTCAGGTTATACGGGCTGCTTTTATATGTGGACTACACATTTATATCATTTTCAGCCAAGTAAAGTTCCCTTTTTCCCCTAGTCAGACTTCAGGTCTACTGGTTATCTACTATCAATGGGAAACAGACTATTTATACAATTATCTCCTGCCTCATATGCTTAACATAGATATACCCTTGTATATATTTCACTTTATCCATAGGACACTTTAGAAAGCGGTTTGCTACTTTGTGCCCAATTGGCTTAACTATTTAATCTAATTGTTACATTTGTAACGTATGGAATTTATATTTGTCTGTAGTACGGATTTAGCAGTCTTTTAAACTATCACTTAATATACATTTGTTTCTTATTACACTTAGGTTGCACTAGCACCTTTTTTTGTCTTGTATGTGCATTTTTCTTTTTAAGAAAATGTATTGAATTTAAATTAAAGGTAATTCCTGTGGGGCTTGTTTGTCTTCCTAAATTTAGGAGTTAACCTTCCTCATTAGTCTATAATAACTTTGTATTTTATCCTCTCCAATATTTCTGTAAAGAAACTCAAGGGCACAAACTATGGGGGATAAGTAGTTTATATGAAGAATATTACCAACACATTGTGTTCCCATCTTGACATCATGATGGGACCACCTGGAAATAGACTTTTGAGCCAATTTCATTTAAGTTAATAGTATATGCTGATTTGATTGTACAGACATGAAAAATAATATATTTACTATTTCTGGACTCTGACTTGACCTCCCAAAAATCAACAAGTCTCTGGCCTGCACTAATACTTGTAGCCACTCAGATGACAGTAGTATGGTTCAAACAGGCAAGGTATGTGATCTAAAATCCTCTCTTGCACTCTGTGAACTAGTACAGTAAAGCAACATATCATAATTGTAAAATGGATACTACACATGGTAGTATAGGAATAGATTATCACGTGTACTAACACTGACACTTGTTACCATACAGTATCCTGAGTTCGTTGATTTAATGTAAACTTTGGCATTGCGTAGCTAAAAGTGTCTGTGGTTTGTCTCATCTTCCCAGTGGTGTAAATTAATACATAGTATGCACTTTTCATTCACATGCACTGAGTCAGTCAGCACAGTCCTCTTTTTCTAAAAATGCAACACAACTTTGTCCACCTTCTATCTACACAGAAGCTAAAACATCATTGATTTAACAATGAAAGAGAGGACTGTTTCTAACAAATGGGACTGCACACACTAAACAGAGGGATATTCCAATGTTGCCTCACAGACGTGGGTAGCTACATAATACATGCTGTGCATAGAATGAAATATATATATATATGTGGGCATAATAATATAGCATGCAACATGCTTCCCAACATGTAGCCCCTGCAAGTCAAGTTGAGTGGACAGTCATGAGGGGGCATCACCTGTGACGTGAGCCACGTTATAGCGACACTCACAAAGGGCAGGCCCACCCGGAAAAGGGACTGTTTCGTCTCAAGAAGAGGGTGGGTCAGCCCCCAAAAGGGCGGGCCTGCCACCTAACAGGCAGCCTGGCCGGCCATCAAATTCAGCCTTCCTCTAATATGTTTTTTTGCTGTTGATCCAAAAGAAGGCAAAAAACCTAGTCTGAAGCGCTTCCAATTTTGCAACAAACTAGGAAAAAATTCCCTCTTGACCCTAAAATAGAAGTCAGATATCTCCTTGGATCAAGCAGCTATTACCCCACTAATTAAATATTATATCCGTGTATGTTATGTTTTTGTAAGTGTTTATCCAATTGCAGTTTAAACATCTGTAATGACTGACAAAACCACCTCTTCAGGCAGAGAATTCCATATCCTTACTGTAAAAAAAAAAAAACTTTTCTTTGCCTTAGATGAAATCTCCTTTCTTCCAGCCTAAATGTGTGACCTTACCAGCGATTTATAAAGAGGCAAAATTATATTTTCATCCCCAGAATTTATGCCCCTATTTATACATGACAAAACCATACTGGCCCTGGCAACTGCAGATTGCTGCCTAATTTGTTGTCTATACATTGTATATTATTATATTGTACGCAGTACTGGAGACCGTATCTTCAGAAGGATATTGATACCTTAGAGAGAGTTCAAAGAAGGGCTACTAAACTGGTTCATGGATTGCAGGATAAAACCTACCAGGAAAGGTTAAAGGATCTTAACATGAATAGCTTGGAGGAAAGACGAGACAGGGGGGATATGATAGAAACATTTAAATACATAAAGGGAATTAACACAGTAAAGGAGGAGACTATATTTAAAAGAAGAAAAACTACCACAACAAGAGGACATAGTCTTAAATTAGAGGGACAAAGGTTTAAAAATAATTTTAGGAAGTATTACTTTACTGAGAGGGTAGTGGATGCATGGAATAGCCTTCCAGCTGAAGTGGTAGAGGTTAACACAGTAAAGGAGTTTAAGCATGCATGGGATAGGCATAAGGCTATCCTAACTATAAGATAAGGCCAGGGACTAATGAAAGTATTTAGAAAACTGGGCAGACTAGATGGGCCGAATGGTTCTTATCTGCCGTCACATTCTATGTTTTTATGTTTCTATGAAATGTAGGGCAATAGGAGATTACCCTTTATTAGCTTTTGAAACAATATTTGCTCTCTGGAACTTGAATAAAAAGAACAGCTATTTTTGCCTCAAGTCAGTAACTTAAAATATAATGCACTAAAATTGAGAGTTTAAATGCTTAGCCTGAAAGAGCATTGCTTCTGTCATCAGGTTGTACCAGTATCAGAGCTTACTCCTTTATTCAAGGTTACGGAGACCTCACTCATACTATCCAGATATCAGTTTGCTTCGTAGAAGTTTTATTACTATAGAACAAGCTATTAAAGCTGTCAGTTCTGTGTCAACTCATTAATTACTCAACAAAGTGTTTAGTAAATAGTTCTGATCTAATAGCTGTCAGAGTATCAATATACTTGCTCATGATGTTTGCTAATCAAGGAAACAAAAAAATTTCTCCTAAATACATTTTAAAATGTGTGATATTTTTATAACCGCCTTATTTTTTGCTTTTGAGGCAATAATGATAAATAACGTTATCAACGAGATGAAAAATATTTTTTTAATTTTTTTTACACTGCTAGTGTATGACCTTTAAAATCTCCCAAAGGTCATAGGCTACAACTCACCTTGTTAGTGTGAAAAAAATGTGTAACGTACACTTCACTGTTCATTAACCTTTAAGTGGGGTCAGTTCCAAATACTCCTCTTAAGCTGATAGCATGTGGTCAGAGTGCTAGCAGATGACTTTATATCAGCAGGTCTGATTGGTTTTCTAAATTCACAACCACATACAAAGTGCTGCACTGTGCAATAAACATATATGATAGTTGCTTGTTTAGTCTGTATAAATTAACTAACATATAGTGCAAAAATATTGCAGTTCAATGCACCACTTAGTGAATAAACCCTAGTAGACTAAGCCCGGCTCTGGGTATATGGGTGTAGAGGGAGAGGGGATGATATTTCTTTGGTGTTCCTGTTGGTTTTCTGTTCACTATAGAAAACCTCTTGTAAATTCTAGATTACTTTTAATTTAGCTTAGATTTTCTTCATATGCTCAAGCCTTTAATTAATTTGCATATTAAATTACACCCCCAAAAAAGATGATTTGGAAACATTGCTCCCTAGACTTGCAACATTTATAAAATTATTTATTAACTCATGTGCTAAGTAAAACATTTTGCAAAGCAAGTTTTTTTTTTAAGTTTATTGAAAGTTTTTGAGGGGAGGGTAAGAAATAGAGAGAGAAAAAAAAGGGAGAGGACGGGAAGGGGGCATGTAATTCCACACAGCAGTATGTAGTGATATCGATTAGTCCCATGATCTTCCATACCATAAACACTATAGAAGGCATATAAGACATATATTAGGCTTACATAACGTGTGTTTTACTGTGTAAGCTCCCAAATAAGAACATAAAATTTTTTAAGTGTTAGAATCAAGCCAGGGCCCATCATTTAAAGAAATTGTACGACCTTCACCGTACCTCCATGTGTCCCACAACTGCTGCACCTTAGAAAAATCTGATTAAGGGTAAATTGTAGTAAATTTGCGTGTATATACACTCTGCTTGGCAATGGACCCAAGCATCATTGGGACTGTTGGAAGTGTAGAGGACTTCCATGCTCTCTTTATGAATTGTTGGGCAGTAGGGATAATGTAAAGCATTATTCTAAAAAGAAACCAAGTAATAAATAATTAAGCGGTGTAAGGGAAACGGCAACTCCTGTGACTTCAAGAGTTAATTTACATACTGCTTCCTAAAAGGGACGCATCAAATGGCAGCTTCACCACAGGGCCGCCCCCAGAAATTTTGGGGCCCCTAACTCAGCTCAGGGTCTGGGCCCCCTGGGGCCCAGATCTAATCCCGCCCACAGGGCCCGCCTCCAAATCCCACCCACAGGAATACACACACACAGACACAAAAACACACACTGATACAAAAGGACACAGACACACACACACACAAAGATACATACTAACAGACACACATACTGAAACAGAAATACACGCATATAGGCATACGTACTGACACACACATACTGAGACATACACACATATACAGACACACAGGCATACATAGTGACAGACACATACTAACATACATACAGACACACATGCATGAGGACTTACACATACATACACCGACATTACATACATACACACAGACATACATTCATTCATACTGGCATACATACATATATACATACATACAGACATATTGACATACACACAGACATTCTAACATACACACAGACATACTGACATACACACAGACATACTGACATACACACAGACATTCTAACATACACACAGACATTCTGACATACACACAGACATTCTGACATACACACAGACATTCTGACATACACACAGACATTTTGACATACATACAGACATTCTAACATACACACAGACATTCTGACATACACACGGACATACTGACATGCATACAGACATTCTAACATACACACAGACATTCTGACATACACACAGACATTCTGACATACACACAGACATTCTGACATACACACAGACATACTGACATACACACAAACATTCTGACATACACACAGACATTCTAACATACACACAGACATACTGACATACACACAGACATACTGACATACACACAGACATTCTGACATACACACAGACATTCTGACATACACACAGACATACTGACATAAATACAGACATTCTGACATACACACAGACATTCTGACATACATACAGACATTCTGGCCTAGATACATACTAACATACACAAATACAGCAAATTTTTCTTACCTTTTTTTTGCAGGTGGAAGGCTGTGGCTTATGGGAGTCAGCGTGGCTCCAGCGTCAGTTGTCTTTCTTCCCTCCCGCGCAGCGCTGAGGGGAGGGGAGGGAGCTGGGAGGAAGTGACGGCCACTTCCTCCCAGTGTGGCTTTGCGGCTGAGATTTTTTTTAAAGGGGCCCGGTCGCGCTATTGCACGGCCGCAGCGCTGACCGGGCCCCTGAAGATACAGGGCCCATCGAGTGGCCCTAAGTGAGTGGGCCACCCGATGGGCCCCATCATCGTGCGCTACACGTGGGGCCCGGGCGGCCGGGACCCCCAGGGCCGCCGGGCCAGTGACAAGCGTTATGGTTGTCACCCCCTGATGGCGGCCCTGCTTCACCATATATGCAACGTGGATCCTTTTGTTTGTTAATAGCACCAGCAGGAGGAAGATATATTGGGCAATATGTTTTAGCAATTTCTACCATGTGTACAACACTTTTCAGTTTTGCTCAAACTAAACCGAGAATCAGATCAACCTCCTAAGTATATTGTGTATTTTTGCCAAGGCTACTTGTATCAACTCTGTGGGATATTTATTCTGAAAAGAGGCAGTTAAATTCCATCATTATTTTTATCTTATTTATTAGTTTTATAAAAGTGATCTAAAAAGTGTGTCCGTTTTCTTTATAGTAAATTCCTCTAATTTTTGCTGATCTGTCAGAAGGCCACTACATTTAGAGTGGCATAAAAAAAAGTTAAACAGAAAACTGTTCTATTGGAAAAGTAGTGAGAAAAATGTATAAATCCATTGCAGCACTAAAAAAATAAAAAGGCATGTATGGTTACTGTGCAAAATAAGCAATAAATTAAAAAATCTGACCGATTTAATAAAATGCTACAAACAGTAGGTGAAAATTTAATGTAAAAATGTTGGTGAAAATTTGAAAAATTTCCCCTACGTGTCTGAAGAAATTTACCTGTACAGCTCGGATTGATTGATTGATACAGACAGAAAATAATACTGTAAATACAGGCAATGTATTTATCTTTCTCCCCCTCCCTCCCTCCCTTGTCACTCTCTTTCTCCCCCTCCCTCCCTCCCTCCCAGACCTTGAGCTGTGTAAAGGGCCCCCAAAAAATGGAGCTGCTTTCCGTTCTCCCAGAACATTGATTTTTGTGACCACAGTTACAAACAGCCTCCAGAGAGCCTGTTCTACACCAGACCAGTGGAGCCAGACTGCAGCTAGAGCCCATCATCATCCTCATCTGGTTGTAAGTAGGCAATCTAGCATATTATTCGTGGCACTAATCTCTAATTTACCTCACATTAAAGAAACACTATAGTCCCCAGAACCACTGCAGCTTAATGTAGTGGTTCTGGTGTCTATAGCCTGTCCCTGCAGGCCTTTTAATGTAAACACGGCGGCACTCCAGCACTGGCGTTAGTTAACATGGCAGAAAAATAATTGGAAAGGGTTATGGGGCCTACTAATAAGGATAGGGGGAGAGGGGTAGGTAGAAAAATAATTGGAAGGGTTTAGGGGGGCTACTAATATGGATGGGAGGAGGGGGGAGGTAGAAAAATTATTGGAAGGGGTTAGGGGAGTACTAATATGAATGGAAGGGGTAGGCTGGGTTCTAACATGCATGGAAGGGGTTAAGGGGTACTAATATGCATGGAAGGGGTTAGGGGGGTACTAATATGCATGGAAGGGGTTGGGTGTTAATATGCGTGGAAGGGGTAGGTGGGGTTCTCTTGTGCATGGAAGGGGTAGGGGTGGTTCTAATATTCATGGGAAGTGTAGGGGTGGTTCTAATCAGGAGGATCCCGGCGCTGTATCCGGGTAAGTAAAACCCCCTTCCCTGTAGTGACCCTTTAATGTTATTATTTAATCATTTATATAGCGACTGCAAATTCCATAGCGCTGTACAATGGGATAAACAACTCCTAAGAATATACCCGGCGAGTAAAAATGCTATTTTTTGGGGTTCCTACGCCCATGTGTAGGCCTGACACCCGCTTGCAGACAACTAACTGCTATTCAATCTATAACAGTGAAAAAAGTTTTTTGGTTTTAAATGCACGCTATTGTGACACCAGATATGAGTGGCAATGTGCACTGGCAGAGGTTGGCAGAGTACACGCTGTTGGCCTGACACCCGCTTGAAGACAACTAACTGCTATTCAATCTATAACAGTGAAAAAAGTTGTTTTGGTTTTAAATGCACGCTATTGTGACGCCAGATATGAGTGGCAATGTGCACTAGCAGAGGTTGGCAGAGTACACGCTGAAGGCCTGACACCCGCTTGCAGACAACTAACTGCTATTCAATCTATAACAGTGAAAAACGTGTTTTGGTTTTAAATGCACGCTATTGTGACACCAGATATGAGTGGCAATGTGCACTGGCAGAGGTTGGCAGAGTACACGCTGTAGGCCTGACACCCGCTTGCAGACAACTAACTGCTATTCAATCTATAACAGTGAAAAACGTCTTTTGGTTTTAAATGCACGCTATTGTGACACCAGATATGAGTGGCAATGTGCACTGGCAGAGGTTGGCAGAGTACACGCTGTAGGCCTGACACACCCGCTTGAAGACAACTAACTGCTATTCAGGGCTGCCATCAGAAATTTTGGGGCCCCTGACAAAGCACAAGGTCTGGGCCCCCCCCCGCCCCCTCCCTCCCGGGCCCGCCCACGCCCTACCTAGTCCGCTGACAATGATGCGGGACTGAATGTGGTGTGTATAGTGGAAGTGAATTAGAATGTGTGTAATGGATGTAGTGTTTGTGTGTATTAGATACTGTTTGTGCAGTGAATGCAGAGTGTGTGTTTGTGTAGCGGATGCAGTGTGTATAGTGAACGCAAAGTGTGTTTGAGTAGTGGATGTAGTGTGTGTGCAGTGATGTAGTGTTTGTGTAGTGGATGTAGTGTTTGTATGTACTAGATGAAATGTGTTTAGTGGATGCAGTGTCTGTAGTGGATGCAGTGTGTGTATTAGACGCAGTGTCTGTGTATAGTGAATGCAGAGTGTTTCAATTTGTGGTGGATGTAGTGTGTGTACTGTGAATACAGGATGTTTGTGTAGTGGATGCTGTGTGTACAGTTAATGCAGAGTGTGTGTCAGTATAATGAATCCAGAGTGTGTGCATAGTTTAGTGAATGCAGAGTGTGTGTTAGTGTGTAATGAATGCAGAGTGTGTGTTAGTGTGTAGTGAATGCAGAGTGTGTCAGTGTAATGCATTTAGTGTGTGTGTGTTAGTGCAGTGAATGCAGAGTGTGTGTAAATGTGTAGTGAATGCAGAGTGTGTGTTAATGTGTAGTGAATGCAGAGTGTGTGTTAATGTGTAGTGAATGCAGAGTGTGTGTTAATGTGTAGTGAATGCAGAGAGTGTGTTAGTGTGTAGCGGATGCAGAGTGTGTGTTAGTGTGTAGCGGATGCAGTGTGTTAATGTGTAGTGAATGCAGAGGGTGTGTTTGTGTAGCGGATGCAGTGTGTATAGTGAACGCAAAGTGTGTTTGAGTAGTGGATGTAGTGTGTGTACAGTGATGTAGTGTGTGTTTGTATGTACTAGATGAAATGTGTTTAGTGGATGCAGTGTCTGTAGTGGATGCAGTGTGTGTATTAGACGCAATGTCTGTGTATAGTGAATGCAGAGTGTTTCAATTTGTGGTGGATGTAGTGTGTGTACTGTGAATACAGGATGTTTGTGTAGTGGATGCTGTGTGTACAGTTAATGCAGAGTGTGTGTCAGTATAGTGAATGCAGAGTGTGTGCATAGTTTAGTGAATGCAGAGTGTGTGCATAGTTTAGTGAATGCAGAGTGTGTGTTAGTGTGTAGTGAATGCAGAGTGTGTCAGTGTAATGCATTTAGTGTGTGTGTGTTAGTGCAGTGAATGCAGAGTGTGTGTAAATGTGTAGTGAATGCAGAGTGTGTGTAAATGTGTAGTGAATGCAGAGTGTGTGTTAATGTGTAGTGAATGCAGAGTGTGTGTTAATGTGTAGTGAATGCAGAGAGTGTGTTAGTGTGTAGCGGATGCAGAGTGTGTGTTAGTGTGTAGCGGATGCAGTGTGTTAATGTGTAGTGAATGCAGAGAGTGTGTTAGTGTGTAGCGGATGCAGAGAGTGTGCTAGTGTAGTGAATGCAGAGTGTGTTAATATGTAGCGAATGCAGAGTGTGTGTCAGTATAGTGGATGCAGTGAGTGGGTTAGTGTGTAGTGTATGCAGAGTGCATGATGTATTAGTGAATACAGTGTGTGTATTATATTAGTGTATGCACTGTGTGTGTTAGTGTATGCAGTGTGTGTGTGTGTGTTGTGTTAGTGTATGCAGTATGTATGTTGTGTTAGTGTATGCAGTGTGTGTTGTATTAGTGTATGCAGTATTAGTGTATGCAGAGTGTGTGTTGTGTTAGTGTATGCAGTGTGTGTTGTGTTAGTGTATGCAGAGTGTGTGTTGTGTTAGTGTATGCAGAGTGTGTGTTGTGTCAGTGTATGCAGTGTGTGTGTTGTGTCAGTGTATGCAGTGTGTGTGTTGTGTCAGTGTATGTAGTGTGTGTGTTGTGTCAGTGTATGTAGTGTGTGTGTTGTGTCAGTGTATGTAGTGTGTGTGTGTTGTGTCAGTGTATGCAGTGTGTGTGTGTTGTGTCAGTGTATGTAGTGTGTGTGTTGTGTCAGTGTATGTAGTGTGTGTGTGTTGTGCCAGTGTATGCAGTGTGTGTGTGTTGTGTCAGTGTATGTAGTGTGTGTGTTGTGTCAGTGTATGTAGTGTGTGTGTTGTGCCAGTGTAAGCAGTGTGTGTGTGTGTGTTGTGCCAGTGTAAGCAGTGTGTGTGTGTGTGTGTGTTGTGTTAGTGTATGTAGTGTGTGTGTGTTGTGTTAGTGTATATAGTGTGTATGTTGTGTTAGTGTATATAGTGTGTGTGTGTGTGTTATGTCAGTATATGCAGTGTGTGTGTGTTGTGTCAGTGTATGTAGTGTGTGTGTTGTGTCAGTGTATGTAGTGTGTGTGTTGTGTCAGTGTATGTGTTGTGTCAGTGTATGCAGTGTGTGTGTGTTGTGTCAGTGTATGCAGTGTGTGTTGTGTCAGTGTATGCAGTGTGTGTGTGTTGTGTCAGTGTATGCAGTGTGTGTTGTGTCAGTGTATGCAGTGTGTGTTGTGTCAGTGTATGTGTTGTGTCAGTGTATGCAGTGTGTGTGTGTTGTGTCAGTGTATGCAGTGTGTGTGTTGTGTCAGTGTATGCAGTGTGTGTGTTGTGTCAGTGTATGCAGTGTGTGTGTTGTGTCAGTGTATGCAGTGTGTGTGTTGTGTCAGTGTATGCAGTGTGTGTTGTGTCAGTGTATGTGTTGTGTCAGTGTATGCAGTGTGTGTGTGTTGTGTCAGTGTATGCAGTGTGTGTGTTGTGTCAGTGTATGCAGTGTGTGTTGTGTCAGTGTATGTGTTGTGTCAGTGTATGCAGTGTGTGTGTGTTGTGTCAGTGTATGCAGTGTGTGTTGTGTCAGTGTATGCAGTGTGTGTGTGTTGTGTCAGTGTATGCAGTGTGTGTGTTGTGTCAGTGTATGCAGTGTGTGTGTTGTGTCAGTGTATGCAGTGTGTGTGTTGTGTCAGTGTATGCAGTGTGTGTTGTGTCAGTGTATGTGTTGTGTCAGTGTATGCAGTGTGTGTGTGTTGTGTCAGTGTATGCAGTGTGTGTGTTGTGTCAGTGTATGCAGTGTGTGTGTTGTGTCAGTGTATGTGTTGTGTCAGTGTATGCAGTGTGTGTGTGTTGTGTCAGTGTATGCAGTGTGTGTGTTGTGTCAGTGTATGTGTGTAAATTTGCAATCTGGGGTGAGGGGGAGGAGGGGCATTTTAACATAATAAAAAAAAAATTACATTTATTTAAATAGTTTCTCCCCCCTCCCTGCTTACCTGTGTCTAGGGAGGGGGGAGTGTCCATCCCTGGTGGTCCGGTGGCATGGTGGGGCCCCCCGGCTTCCCTGTTACCGCAGAGGGGGCCCAGGCAGCACACAGACTCTTCTCCTCTCTTTCCTCCTATAACTCTCGCGAGACCCGCGGAGCGTTGCCATGGCAACCGGGTCTCGCGAGAGTTATTAGCAGAAACGAGAGGAGAAGAGTCTGTGTGCTGCCTGGGCCCCCTCTGCGGTAACAGGGAAGCCGGGGGGCCCACGGCTGCACACATAGATAGCGATATTCGCTATCTATGTGTGCAGAGGGAAAGTGGGGCCCGGGACTGCCAGAGCAGTCCGGGCCCCCCAGGGCCGCCGGGCCCGTGACAACCGTCATGGTTGTCACCCCCTGATGGCGGCCTTGCTGCTATTCAATCTATAACAGTGAAAACGTTTTTGGGTTTTAAATGCACAATATTGTGACACCAGATATGAGTGGCAATGTGCACTGGCAGAGGTTGGCAGAGTACACGCTGTAGGCCTGACACACCCGCTTGAAGACAACTAACTGCTATTCAATCTATAACAGTGAAAAACGTGTTTTTGGTTTTAAATGCACGCTATTGTGACATCAGATATGAGTGGCAATGTGCACTGGCAGAGGTTGGCAGAATACACGCTGTAGGCCTGACACCCGCTTGCAGACAACTAACTGCTATTCAATCTATAACAGTGAAAAACGTGTTTTGGTTTTAAATGCACGCTATTGTGACACCAGATATGAGTGGCAATGTGCACTGGCAGAGGTTGGCAGAGTACACGCTGTAGGCCTGACACACCCGCTTGAAGACAACTAACTGCTATTCAATCTATAACAGTGAAAAAGTTTTTGGGTTTTAAATGCACGATATTGTGACACCAGATATGAGTGGCAATGTGCACTGGCAGAGGTTGGCAGAGTACACGCTGTAGGCCTGACACACCCGCTTGAAGACAACTAACTGCTATTCAATCTATAACAGTGTAAAAAGTTTTATTGGTTTTAAATGCACGCTATTGTGACACCAGATATGAGTGGCAATGTGCACTGGCAGAGGTTGGCAGAGTACACGCTGTAGGCCTGACACACCCGCTTGAAGACAACTAACTGCTATTCAATCTATAACAGTGAAAAAGTTTTTAGGTTTTAAATGCACGATATTGTGACACCAGATATGAGTGGCAATGTGCACTGGCAGAGGTTGGCAGAGTACACGCTGTAGGCCTGACACACCCGCTTGCAGACAACTAACTGCTATTCAATCTATAACAGTGAAAAACGTGTTTTGGTTTTAAATGCACGCTATTGTGACACCAGATATGAGTGGCAATGTGCACTGGCAGAGGTTGGCAGAGTACATGCTGTAGGCCTGACACCCGCTTGCAGACAACTAACTGCTATTCAATCTATAACAGTGAAAAACGTGTTTTGGTTTTAAATGCACGCTATTGTGACACCAGATATGAGTGGCAATGTGCACTGGCAGAGGTTGACACACAGTAGGCCTGACACACAGACGAGTACACGCTGTAGGCCTGACACACAGACGCTTGCAGACAACTAACTGCTATTCAATCTATTACAGTGAAAAAAAAAATGTTTTTAAATGCAAGCTATTGTGACACCAGATATGAGTGGTGGCACTGGGCAAGTGGGCACAGTATCCAATGTGAGCCTGACACAGAAGCTGGCAGGCAGGCAACTGCAATTAGATTACACAGGAAAAAAAAGCAGACTGATGTTCTAGCCCTAAAAAGGGCTTTTTGGGGTGCTGTCCTTACAGCAGAAATCAGATGAGTCCTTCAGGACTGTAGTGGACACTGAATACACTAGCCTAGCTATACATTTCCCTATCAAATGAGCAGCAGCTACACTTTCCCTCCTCTATCTAAGAATGCAGCTTCAGAATGAATCTAAAATGGATGCTGTACAGGAGGTGAGAGGGTCTGGAAGGGAAGGTCTGCTGCTGATTGGCTGGAATGTGTCTGCTGACTGTGAGGCACAGGGTCAAAGTTTACTCAATGATGACGAATAGGGGCGGATCGAACTGCGCATGTGTTCGCCCGCCGTGGCGAACGTGAACACGCTATGTTCGCCAGGGACTATTCGCCAGCGCACAGTTCGGTACATCACTATTTATATATAATATTTTGTTTTCTGAGGTTAATTAGCTTTGGGGCAAATTATTTTCTCCATAATGTTGTCATTGTTGACAAGTCCTGAAAGATCTATATATCCTTAAACTTTGGGTCTATTTGTTTATTTATCCTATAGGTTTTCTGAACTTCTTTTTTAAGCTTGTAGGTATAAAAGTTGATAATGACATCTCTTAGGATTTCTTCTGTGATGTTCTTTGTTTTTTATAAGCGGTGGTATATTAATATTTCTAGAATAAGATAATATTTTTTTTCTGTGGATATTCCCATACTTTTAATGAGCTCAATCAGGAAGTCATACAATCTGTCTTGCGTGATTTATTGCCATTTTTAGATGCTTGCTTTAGTAAATCTTGAGTTCTAGTGTATTGTGAAGATCATTTATTTGCAATTTTAAATGTGTTAATTTCTCTTTAATCTGTATCATATCTCCATTTGTATCGTTGGATTTTTTCAATAGTTTTTTTTTTTTTTTTGCAATTTCTTGTTTTATAATTCTATACGAGAATCCAAGCATTTCTGTAATATATTCACAGTTATCGAATTTGTTTTGGTCTCAGTGTCCTTATTTTTTTGAGGTACACTTTCATATTCTAGGAAGCTGAACCCCTCTTGGAAAGTATTGGTTAGTTTCTCATTATTTGACGTAAAAAAATATAATCTAAAACTCTCTTATCTTCTTTTTTTAAATCTTTTTCTTTTTTGACTATAATTTTTATATTTTTCTTTGTAGCCATTCATTACAACACTTGATGTAGAATTATTAAAAATCTTTATTGAACCTGTATTGAATTATTGCACTAACTCCATTTTAACCCCATACTGACACAAATCCTCCATTTTGTCCTCATAACCTGACTTCTCCATTTTTAAAACTACATTACATGACAGAATTTCCCAGCACATCTAACACAATGGACAAAGACTGTATTTTCTATAAAGACATGACTAACTCAGGAACTGCTGAATTTCCCCTAACTCGCAACATAGTATAAATTGAAGGCCATGAGAACACTGTAGTAATGAAATGTTCTATTCATAAGAGACCTTGCACCTGACCACAAGACCTGACATCACTGACCGTGTAAAATTACGCTCAAGCCCCCCTTTCCACCGAGTAAACCTCATGCTAAGGGAAATGGCGCTTGAGCCCCTTGTCCCCACCCGTGTCCAAACATTACCACCTCTCGGTGGGTGGACACTTAGCTAACCACTTAGTTTTTGAGCCAATTAATTATATTGATAGGTGGACACTAACCCAGACACTTAACAATTAATCCAATTAATGATGTTTATTTACTGATATCTTGATAATCAATGATGACGCAAAATGCCTCTTAAAAGGGCCTGCGAGCCCGTTCTTGCTTCACTTGCCAATAAATTTCCTCGAGGTTATTTTAACCTGAACTCCGTGTGTCAGACTGAATTACTTCAGCGTATATACGCAATTCAATTTTCTTTAATTTGGACAGGAACAGATAGACATTTAAACATTTTGGTTTACTGCTAAAAAGTACCATAACAACTTTGGCGCCCAACGTGGGGCCCCAGGCTATGTCTGGCCGGTGAGCCGTCCTAAGGAAGACGCTGTTGGACGGAGGAATCCGGGGGGAAGGAAAGGAGACTGATCACCTCCAGGTACACGGTAGAGACTTCTGCAGAGCCACCGGTATGTTCCGGCCCCTTTGATTGACCCGTCCACGTGTCTGTGACTGCTTCCCGGGAGGACATCAAAGACAGGTAATATCTTGCCCGGGGTCTCGTTACTCACTTGTTTACCTGCATTTAGTCTATCTGTTGCCTGGGTGTGTTTGAATTGTTTGCCTGTTTCCCCTTTTTGGGATAAAGGGGGGGTGGACCTGCGGGGGTTTTGCCTGGGGTCCTTTGTTTGCCTGTTTTCCCCTTTTAGGGATAAAGGGGGGTGGACCTGCGGGGGTTTTGCCTGGGGTCCTCTGTTCGCCTGTTTGCTTGTTTACCCCTTTTGGATTAAAGGGGGGGTGGACCCGGGGGATTTGCCTGGAGTCCTGTTGCCTGTTTACTCCTTTTAGGAGCCACGTGGCTGTGGCTGTAGGGAAAAAGGGGGGTTGACCTGTGGAAGTTTTCCTGGGGGTCTTCTTTGCCTGTTTACCTCTTTTAGGAGCCTCGTGGCTGTGGCTGTATGGAAAAAGAGGGGTGTTGGATCTGTGGAGATTGTGTAGACTCATAGTTTCCTGGGGATCCTTCTGGTGTCACTTTGATAGCCTAGCTAGCCTCATTGTGCACATAACTCTGCTTGCAGAGAGGTGGTACCCTCCAGCTTTGAGCGCTGAGCTGGAGTCATTCCAATTGTTATTTGTGGTGCGTGGATTCGGGCAGGCATTGCTGTCTTCATCACCACGGGGTAGTGGGACTTATGAGTGGGTTTCATAGGGGCACTACGAGTGTGAGGATAGAGGTGGCCACTCTTAGTGGACTGCTGTAACGAGGGAGGCTTACGGATCTCGGACCGGTGTCAGTTGTTTTCCGTGGCCGTTGGTAGTGAGACTTGAGGAAGTCGTTCTCCGAGCGGGGACACTACGAGGTTGAGGGAGGTGACTTAGGTCACACGAGTAAAGGAAAGGATTACTGTTGATTTTATTTGAACTGTGATGCATGCACTATATTTCAATTGTATTGTTGTCTTGTTTGTTTAATCAGGAGTCATTCAAACTCCTGTGTCTGTCTCTAAGGATTTCTCCTTACCTTTTTACCTTCTCTACACTTCCTATATTATTACTCTATCCACTCCTATTTCTCTTGATAGAGAAGTGATTGGTCACACACTTCTCACCTCGCTCCAATCCGTGTCTACCACCCCGGGTAGGCGGATTCAGTGACTAGTCTACGTTTTGGGAAGACGCACTTGAGGGGGACCCACCCTTCCTCGAGTGGCAGTCGAGCATTGTAGACGTTCTTGTTCCTTTTTCCTTTTCTTTCCCTATATCTAGGACGCTGGTGTAGGGGGAGGGGGAATATGGGGCAGGAATTGAGTAAGCCCGGTAGGGGCTGGCTCGCATGTGTTTTAGTTGAAGACAGAGAGGGAGAGGAAATGGTTAGAGGTGTTGAAAGAATTGCTGTGCCTTCATGTGGTAGATTGCAGCCAGAAAGCTGGAGTAGATTACTGACAGAGAAGAAAGGCAAGCTCACAGATAACGATTTATTAAAGACTGCTGAAGCGTGGTACAGAGTAGCGAAGGCTATTCAGCAGGAAGGTTGGGTTGAGGAAGAAATAAATCACAAAGGTGTGAAATTGTTTGTGTATCATAATAACTGTGTTGCTGGGGTATTCCCTCAGCCAGCGCCCCAAAATGGCGCCCAGGGGATGTCTATCCCCAAGGTTCAGTCAGCAATAGGTGATAGCCAGCTGACTATGTTCCCCACTCCCAATCCTCCCGATGCCCATCCCATCACCTCCCCTGTCTGCCCGGTCCTGAATTCTGATGGATCTTTCTTTTCCCCTTCCCCGTCTCTAACATTCCCATCATCCTCATCCATCCCTACACTATCTTCTGTACCTAATCCTAACATTTCATCTGCCATTTCTTCTCTACACTCTCTCTCCGTTGATAACCCTACCCTCCCATCTGCATCCGCCCAGCTAACTACCCCCTCCTCCCTTGCTCCGGCTCCTCCTTCTACACCCACCCCTACCAATCCCTCTCCGTCCTCTCCCGTACCCGCCCCCACCCCGGCCCAATATCCCACCTCCTTCCCAAATCCCCACCCAACTCTCCTGCCCTCCCCAGCCTGGCCATACCCTTTCCCATATCCCATTGTCCTGCCCTATCCAAATTATCCATACCCCCTTCCCCAAGCCACTCCCCAGGTTCCGGTCATGCCCAGTACGGCACAGTCTGCCCCGGATGTGCCCACATCCAACATGGCCGCCACTTCTTCCCTTAACCCCAATGCAGCTTCCTTTCACGCCCCCAATATGGCGGCCCCCAGTCATCCAGCTCCTCTGATGCCGGTACTTCCCGGTGACTACTTATCCCAAGATTATGACCCACAAGCCACCCCCTCATCTGGGACTCCCTCCCATCCCCCGGTTCTGTCACCTCAAGCGGGCCCCTCACGTAGAAGGGCCCAGATCGTAGAAATAGAGGAGGAAGAGGATGACAGGGTATCCCAGGATTCATTGGAGGCTGCGGGAGCCTCAGCTCATCGTTCTATCGATGATCCTTTTGGACACAAGGGTCGGGGAGAACGGGCCCCTCCTAAATATGTTGCCTTTAACCCCACTCAAGCTAGTGCTTTAATGAAATCACTCCCTGACCCAGAAAAGCAGCCTATGCCTTTTTACCGAGGGATAGTTCAAATTCAAAAGACTTATTCCGCCGCATGGCGTGATTTACTGAGCATTTGTGCTATTAAAGCAGGGGATGCATATTGGCCCAGCATGGCCCGCCACCTCAGTACAGATCTGCTCTCCAGTGATGTTGATTACCCCTCCGGAGTAACCTTTTGCAACCAATTGAGAGAATGGGCTAAGGACAAACTTGCAGATCAGGCTGCTGGCCTTACTGATGTTATACAAGATAAAGGAGAATCAGTGGAAAGGTTTCATGCAAGACTGTATCAAATGTTTACAGATTTGGGGTTTGATCTTACTGATAAGATCCATTCACAAATGCTGTCTGGTGCATTTGTCCAAGGTGTTAAAGATTCCATACGCAAGGGAATCATTGCTGCACGCCCTGAATATAAGGTTGTTCCTCTGGATACTTTACTTTTAGTTGCTAGAGGTCTGGAATCTGCCCAGGCCCCCAGAAGGCCCAGTTCCGCTCCTCTTATGGTGTCCCGCACCACCCCTGTTCCCAAAGGCACCAAACCAGAGGATGGTTATTGCTTTAATTGCAAGGCTAAAGGACATTTTAAAAATGATTGCCCAGAACCTAAAAGAGAGCCAAGAAAGCCGTCCAAGCCTGCCCCGGCCCCTAAAGCCGAGACTACGGTTCCAATAGTTGAGGAACCTGATGATTAGGAAATTGGCAAGCCTGTGTCTGTAACCCCTGTCATGGCAGTGTCTACAGGGGATAAGGGGGGGCCACTTGCTACAGTGACTTTACCCATTGAGGGCCAACCAACCACATTTCTTGTTGACACAGGTGCAGCCCGAAGTGTTCTGCGAGAACAAGACCTGCCAGACCCATCTTTTCTGTCAAATATTGATGTCTCTTGTGTTGGAGTGGATGGCCAGCCAAGACACAGTCCTTTAACAACTCCACTACGAGTTGGCACTAGCCTGCTTGCTCGTTTTGTGGTATCCTCCACATGCCCAATTAACCTGTTAGGCGCTGATGTCCTCTCACGCCTGCAGGCATCTATCACCTTCACTCCAGATGGACAAGTAGAAATGTCTACACCTCTATCTGAATCAGACACCTCAGCCTTGTGCTCCCTACCTCTGATGCTGCATTTAGAAGGACCCCGTGGGGAAGCAGTTGAACCGAGGTCCAATTTCCCAGAGGTATTAAAAACCCAGGTGCCTGCTAAATTATAGTCCTCAGGCCCAGAGGACATAGGTCACCTAAATGTCCCACCTGTGGTGGTAAAGCTTATTCCAGGAGCTAAGTTACCAAGAAAACCACAATATCCTTTAAAACCAGCACAGGCTGCAGCCATTTCTATCCAAATCAAAGCACTCTTGGAGAAGGGTGCTCTAGTGCAATGTAAATCAGAATGTAATACTCCATTATTTCCTGTGAAGAAGAAAACTCCAAAAGGTGAGCCAGAGAAGTACAGGATGGTTCAGGATCTCCGTGCCGTCAATGAAGCAACTGTCCTGGACACCCCTCTTGTACCAAACCCTCACACTCTGCTCTCTGGAGTCCCACCATCTGCAAAGTATTTCACAGTCATTGACCTGGCTAATGCCTTTTTCAGTGTTCCACTGGATCCATCCTGCCAATACCTGTTTGCTTTCACCCATGAAATGCAACAGTATACCTGGACTGTCATGCCCCAAGGGGCACAAAATTCTCCAAGTCAATTTGCAAGAGCCATGTGCACCATCCTTGACCCATGGCAAGCTGAACACCCAGAAGTTGTTCTGCTGCAGTATGTGGATGATTTACTGCTCTGTGGAGATGATATACCCACTACTGAAAAGTGTTCAATTAGTCTCCTTTGCTATTTGGCAGAACAAGGATGCAAAGCTTCACTCCTCAAGCTGCAGTTCTGCCAACCCTCAGTAATTTTCCTTGGTCATTGCCTATCTCAAGGTACCAGACACCTTACTCGGGACCGAGTAAGGGCAGTACTGGATATCCCACCTCCAAGGACTTCTAAATCTCTTCATGCCTTCTTAGGCCTCATTTCCTACTGCAGAGCATGGATCCCAGAAGCCTCTCTGCTTATGCAACCTCTCTATGATGCACTCAAGTCAGACCCATTCTGCCTGACCAATGAAGCTCTGGATAATTTCAAATCTCTTAAACGTGCCATAGCTTCTGCTCCTGCCTTGGGTCTACCAGACTATACCAAACCTTTCAAATGATTTGTCTCTGAAAGACAAGGCCATGCTACAGGAGTTCTTACCCAAACTAATGACTTAAGAGGCCGCCAGAGGCCTATTGGATATTTCTCATGTCAACTGGACATTGTGGCCAGAGGGACCCCTTCCTGCCTTAGGGCTGTTTTTGCTGCAAGAGAACTCATTGAAAGAACTGCAGACCTAGTCCTTGGCCACCCTCTGGTTGTTTTGGCCCCTCATGACATCTCTGCCATTATCAACCAAGTCCAGCTCAAGCACGTGTCTCCAGCCAGACACCTGCGCCTACAATGTCATCTTCTTCTGCCTGACAACATTTCCATACAAAGATGTCAAGTTCTTAATCCATCCACTCTTCTTCCACTCCCTGAGGGGGGTATCTACTATG
Organism: Pelobates fuscus; assembly: GCF_036172605.1. Lineage (NCBI taxonomy): Eukaryota > Metazoa > Chordata > Amphibia > Anura > Pelobatidae > Pelobates > Pelobates fuscus. The sequence continues at coordinate 381,611,465 of NC_086317.1, read as the reverse complement.
GATTTGTCACGGATGAAACCTACATCTACCTTCTCTGTGGATGTATCAAGAAAATAATGCATCCACATTTAACATTTTACGAAGACAAGACACCTCTCTGTGAAGGCCCGGATTATGCCTTCTGTACCATGTGGTACAAGCCAAACATTACTCCTGAACCTTGCTACGAAGATTAGCTTTACCACTGGATTGATGTGAAGCTCACTGCTCAAGATTTCTATTGTGACTCTGAAGGCAATAGCATGGTCCTGATCCAACTACCTCCAGAACTCAATTACCTGTACCGTCATTGGGATACTGCTATTCCACATATTCCCGTTACCAAGTTGAAAACAAGGTCATGGAATGATCTTGGGCCCATGGCAAAGTTATGGGCCACCATGGATGAAACACAGCTACAGGAAAATGGTATTGCCAAATACCCAACAACTGATCTTCTTGAAGCATGGCCACGCCATTTCCTGGAAAAGGAATTTCAAGATCTGATCATAGTGAATGATTATGACCCAGAAACACCTCATGACTGTTTTGAACAGATGAAAATGGAGACAGTGCACTTACCAACTGTGCATGAGAATCCATTACCAGATCCAGATTTTACCCTGTTTGTGGACGGTTCAAGGTATGCTGATGAAGAAGGAAAATACCATACAGGGTATGCCGTAACCACAACAGATGAAGTTATCAAATCATCATCTTTACCGCCAGCAATGTCTGCGCAAGAAGCTGAATTACAAGCCCTGACTTCAGCATGCAAAATTTCCGAAGGAAAACGTGCCAACATCTATACAGATTCAAGATATGCTCTGGGTGTGGCACATGACTTCGGCCTCATTTGGAAGACAAGAGGATTTCTTACCACCGCCGGTACACCAGTCAAACACAGCTCTGCAATCAAGGAACTAATGGATGCCCTCCTACTCCCTGAAGAAGTGGCCGTTTTGAAAGTCAAGGCACATGGGAAGTTGGATACAGATGAAGCAAAGGGCAACCATTTGGCTGACCAGGCCGCTAAGCAAGCAGCCAGAGATTTGCAGGAAGTGGATGAAGAAGTGTCCGGACAAGAAGAAGAAGTTACTATTTTTGCTCTGCAAACCCTTCCTACTGATTTAAGAATTTTGCGAGAACAGCAAGCTGCAATTACCCCTGAAGAAATCCAGAAATGGAAGAAGAAAGGAGCTATCCTAAAAGACGGAATATATTACAACAACTTTAAATTCTGCCTTCCAAAAAATTTATATCCAGCAGTTGTCCAATGGGCACATGGGCCTGCACACCTGTCAAAAGACTTAATGGCCGCCCTCATACAAAAGTATTATGAAGCACCTGGAATCACAACATTGATCAACAGCTTCTGCAGGGCCTGTGTCATTTCTGCAAAATGCAATCCAGGAAAACCAATCAAAGTGCCTTCAAAACACCTGGCAAAACCCATGTACCCATTCCAGAGAATTCAAATTGACCATATCCAAATGCCCAAGAGTGGGCCTCATGAATATGCACTAGTAATAGTGGACATGTTCTCAGGCTGGCCAGAAGCCTACCCAGTGGCCAATATCACTGCAAAAACAACCGCAAGACGCCTACTTACAGATATTGTATGTAGATTTGGACTTCCAGAAGTCATTGAAAGTGATCAAGGCCCAGCCTTTACAGCAACAGTGACTAAAGAAATTTGGACTGCTCTGGGGGTGACCCTAGCCTTTCACACCCCTTACCACCCACAAAGTAGTGGTAAAGTAGAGCGCATGAACGGCACTTTAAAAGCCAGAATGTTAAAAATGTCACAAGAAACAAAGATGCCCTGGCCAGAAAGCCTGTCAATAGCTTTATTCAGTGTTAGGCACACACCTAGAGGGAAGCACTCATTATCCCATATGAGATTCTATTTGGGACAGCACCCAGACTAGGTTATTATCCACAACAGTTACAGCTTCAATCAGATGTTTTAGTAGACTATGTAACTGAACTTGCAAGTGCCTTAAACAAAATACATGCCCAAGTTTTCTCTTCAATTCCAGATCCCGATTTGGATACAGGTACCCACAACCTGCTTCCCGGAGATTGGGTTCTGGTTAAGAAATTTGTGCGGAAAAATACCCTGGAACCAAGATTTGACGGTCCATTCCAAGTTCTCCTGATCACCGCAACCTCCGTCAAATTGGCCGGCAGGCCACATTGGATCCACGCTTCCCACTGCAAGAAGTCTCCTGCCCCAGAGGAAGCAGATACCGCACAAGCATGTACCTCTGGTACATCATCTCCTTAATTAGTTCAATTAAGGCCCAGCAAGTAGCCATCACTAAAGATGTTAGTGGGTACACCTTCTGGTATAATTCATCATGTACCCACGTGGCTACTTATACCTTTGATTATTGTGACATCATAGAATGCCCATTCCCTACATCACAAATTCAGAATATCTATAGAGATATCCCTCGTGCAAAAGACCCATATGTTTGTGTAGTTGACAAACAATGGGGGCACAATTGTGACCATTGGGGGGCGGCGGGATGGAATGCCGGGCCTGCCTGGGGTTACAAACCAAAAAGTGCCTTATCTAAAGTAGATGATCATGGTAGATCCCTCCTCCAGAGAATGACTTTGAGAAAGCCTGGGGGGGGGTACACCAATGAAATTAATCCTTAATATTGAGCATCCAAGTCCAACAGATGCAGACCAATATGTAATGGGAATGTATTGGAAAAAGGGTTCCTACCACAAGTTAGGGCATTTCTACCTCAAAGATATGTGCAACTCTTCTGAGTGGCAAGGGGCCACCCATATGGTCCCTAACCCATTAAAACCACACATCCAGACCTTTCAAGACATGATAGCCATTGCTAACCCCACCTTTGAAGATACCATGGCCGCTGAAACAGGTTTTAATGATGTTAACCTATGGTTAGAATGGATGAAATATAATGCTAATAAGCATAACAAGACCGCATGCTATGTGTGTGGCGGAGCCCGGCCTCACCTGGGCACTGTGCCTTTAACCCTGCCAGTAGATATAGAAGAATGTGTTTTGAGTCTTTTTGCCTATCACTACGATTTCAACAGGTCCATATGTAAAGCATGGACAGTAGAGTATCCTCTTCTAACCAAGGATGTCAAACCCCCAGATGGTATTACAGTATATAAAGGTAATTACACTTGTTGTGCTAATTATGATGGAATTGGTAAATTCTTGGGTAACTTCTCTAAGGGGTATTGTGCTACCTACAGAAATGTCTCCATGAACTTGTTGCAGTTTCATACTAGGTCATTAGGGGATATTTACTGGTTGTGTGGGGATTTACAGCTAAGATCCAGAATGGACAAAGAGTGGTGGGGGGAGTGTACTTTGGCTAAAGCCATTATGCCCATACACATTATCTCTGACACACACCTCAACACCCATGAGTCCAGTCACACTAAGGTTAAGCGCGAAGCCCCAGTGAAAGGAAGTTTTGATCCTCACGTTTATATTGATGCCGTTGGGGTGCCTAGGGGGGTGCCCAATGAATTTAAAGCAAGAGATGAAGTTGCTGCAGGATTTGAATCCCTTTTTACCATAGTTACCGCAAACAAGAATTTAAATTGGATAAATTACATTTATTATAACCAACAGCGTTTTGTTAATTATAATTTGGTTGACTCTCAGGAATGGAGATCCTCAGGGGACCCTAATTAATAAGACGGTATTAGAATCCGTACATTCTTCGGGTGTTCTGCTATTTGATGCGTGTAAGGCGATATCAAGTGGTAGAAAGCCGTGGAATGTATGTGGGGATCTTAGATGGGAGAGGACGTATGGGTCTAACGATAAATATATTTGTCCCAGTAGTAAAAATAAGTATGTGAGTCCTAGATGCCCAAATAGAGATTATAACTTTTGCCCATATTGGTCTTGTGTGGGGTGGGTGACTTGGGGACAGACAGTAGACAAGGACATGATTGTGACTAAGTTGCCTACCAGTCCATATTGTAAGTCTATGGAATGCAATCCAGTCCATATACTTATAAATAACCCCGACAAGTTCTTAGATAAATATGGTAATTTATTTGGGTTTCAAATATATGGGACGGGTTTAGATCCTGGGACAGTATTGTTTATAGGGATAGAGACTGATACGGTATCCTCCCAGACTCATCAAGTATACCATTCCTTTTATGAAGAGATGAGCATAGATAATAAGATCCCCCATAATGCTAAAAACCTGTTCATTGATTTAGCCGAAAGTATTGCCGGTAGTCTTAATGTTACCAACTGCTATGTGTGTGGAGGTACTAACATGGGAGACCAATGGCCTTGGGAAGCAAAGGAGGTAGTGTCCGGTTCTGAGGCAGTTGACCAATTAATATCTACACAAGCCGATTATCATATGAGTATAAGAGGTAAATCTGAGTGGAGATTAAAGACCTCCATCATAGGTTATGTTTGCATAGCGAGGAAAGGAATGATGTATAATACTTCTGTAGGAGAATTAACTTGTCTAGGGCAAAAAGCTTATGATGATGATACAAAGAATACAACTTGGTGGTCGGCTTCAAATGTCTCAGAACCATCTAACCCGTTTGCTAGATACGCCAATTTAAAGGATGTGTGGTTTGATTTATCCATCACATCTAACTGGAGAGCCCCGGCAAATTTGTACTGGATCTGTGGTAAGAAAGCCTATTCGGAGTTGCCACAGGACTGGGAAGGGGCATGTGTGTTGGGTATGCTCAAACCATCCTTCTTCTTGTTACCTATCGAAACAGGTGAGACTTTAGGTGTTAAAGTGTATGATGTGAATCCTAGGAAGAAAAGGGGACCCATAGAGATAGGCACCTGGGAAGATAATGAATGGCCTCCCCAGCGTATTATAGATTACTATGGGCCAGCCACGTGGGCAGAGGATGGTACCTTTGGTTATAGAACCCCAATTTATATGCTCAACCGTATTATAAGATTACAGGCAGTGGTTGAGATCATTACTAACGAGACATCACAAGCGCTCAATCTTCTAGCGAAGCATAATACCAAGATGAGGACAGCAGTCTACCAAAATAGATTAGCCTTGGATTACCTTTTGGCAGTAGAGGGAGGTGTATGTGGGAAGTTTAACCTGAGCAATTGCTGTCTTCAAATAGATGACGAAGGGCAAGCAATAGCTGAGCTTACTAGCCATATGGTTAAACTAGCGCATGTGCCTACTCAGGTATGGAAAGGGTATAATCCAAGTAGTTGGTTTGGTAGCTGGTATGAGTGGTTTGGAGGGCTTAAGGCAGTGGTAGGTGGAGTCCTACTGATTTTAATGTTGTGTCTACTCCTGCCGTGTCTTATACCCTTAGTAGTTAGGTCTGTGCAAAGCCTGATAGAAAATATAGCAGAAAGGAAGGCTGCTGCACAGATAATGGCTATATATAAATATAAGGCTCTAGATCAGGGAGAACCAATGCAGGAAGATGAGTGTTGAAGATTCACATCATAGATAAGTCTGGTCTGGTTCAAGGTAACTTGCGGTGTATGCAAACCAAGGTTAAGTGATGCCTCAAGTAATTGTGAAATATCAAGAGGCATCAAAGGGGGGAATGTGGTGGAATCTCGGTAAAAATAAATTTAGTAGGCCGAGATTACCACGTGGCATGTGTACAAATGGAAGCGTCGGTAAAAATAAATTTAGTAGGCCGAGATTACCACGTGGCATGTGTACAAATGGATTGCTCTCTGCTTGCGCCCGCCTATTTCGTCATTTTGACGAAATAGGGGGCGCAGCTTCACGAGGCTCCCGGCGCTGGAACCAGGTGAGTAAAACTGCTTGGCTGGAGAGTCCCTTTAAACAACAGAATTTAGAAGGTGCTAAAATCAATATGCATTCAGGAACTATATTGCTAAATTTTGGATATTGATAAATGTTGTGAAAGATATCTAAATGTTTGCCTCCAAATGCCCCAGATTTATTTCTGTAATTTTGCCTAGGGTCCATTTGGACGTTAGTGAATAAACTCTTCAATATCACGGTGTTATTACAGGGCTCAAAATTTCCGCTAGCCACTAGCCATTAGTGAGTGAATATGTAGCTATGGTGAGTAGAAATGCATGCCTAGTGCTTTTATGGCTTGCAGTGGTGGGTAACTTTTAAGGTCTGGCTAGTGGCATAGGACTTCAAATGTTAAGAATATATCACTAGGCTTCAACCCTTTGTTGTTCCCAAATCCATCCTTTAATTGCTAACTGTTAATCATAGGAACATTATAGTGTCAGGAACACAAGCACATATTCCTGACTCTATAGTGGTTAAATAACTGTTTAGGTCCCTTGCCTCCCTTTAAAAAGGGGAATTTACTCACCTTTTTTTCCAGTGCGGACCTGTCTCGCCGTGACTGGCCCTACCTGCATGGCATGATCTCAGCCAATCTCCAACACGGCAGTGTTTACATTAAAAAGCCTACAGGGACAGGCTATAGACACCAGCTGTAATAGTTATGGTTATTATAGTGTCCCTTTAATATTGTAATAGCATCTTGAGAAAAGGATAGCTCACATTTGAGTTAAGGCTCTAGGTGTTCTTTAAAACACTAGCTCATAATAATCGTCTGAGCCAAGTTCCCCTGAGATCAGTGCTTTATGCAGAACCACAACTCTGACCTCTGCTGTTCAGAGGTCAGACCTCATCAAAAAAGATCTGTAGCAAAGGTCACATTGGTACTGACACTAGGGATACAATTAATTTCACACACTTCATATTTTATAAATGGGTCCTTAGCCTACAAATAGAATTACTCCAATTATAAATGCCAATTCATGTGCCATCAAGTTTAGGCCTTGATTTCTTATTTTTGGATATATTTTTCAAATGATTTCATATTTTTGGATCAACTTTAAAAATGATTTAATATTTTGAAAATTATAATGTTTTGATAAATTGATATTTTTATTATCGTTTATATGTTACATATATCTTTGATGTTTCAATATTTTGAAAAAATAAAATATTTTGTAAAAGTTTATCCAAAAATATTTAATTGAGGCCTTAGCGTCCAAAGTGTTTTGTGAATTAACCCAGAAGAAAAGAGTGATGCAAAAAGTGTAAAAAGTGATTAACCACCAACTTTCAACACACACACAACACAAACACACAAAGACCTGAACTTCAGTTTCAATAACCAGACTTCTAAAATTGTGTATTAATGTTTTTTTTTTCTGTGTTCCTCCATTCTACTTCTTATTTCAGTTGTAATGTGTCCCATCATGATTGCACACGCTTTCTTCACCAACTATTTCATTCACCTGGTGCAATATTACAATGGTCATTTGTCATGTAATTGATCTGTTTGCCGTTGGAGCAATTATGGGGTAAAATACCAATTATTATGATCAGAAGATGAGAGCTTGTGTCTCTGCAGAGTGCTTGACTGCCGGCCAGACACAGGCTCATTTCTCCTAGTGAGAGAGGGTGTTCTGAGGGTTCGCGATTCCCCATCTATTTTTGGGGTTGACTAATCAACAAGTGACAGGTGCTGCCTATAAAAGCAGCCGTCAAAGTAGTATTGGTTACTTCTTCCAAGGGCATCAGAGTTTCCGCGTGTGTCACACAAACCTAATGTGTGAATCCCAAGGCCCTACAGACTTTTGACAGCTATGATCTGCAACAGAAACTTTATCCCTGGCTTGACAAGTCTGTGGTTTCCAAGCAACAAACCTTGTCACAGCTAGTAAAAGCTGCCAATGATGGTATGAAAAAAAAAAAAAAAAATCTATAACTATACATACTATATAAACATACATTTCCAGAGTGTAGAATACTTATTCACAATTAAATAATAAATGGTGTGTATGTAATGACATATGTGTGTGTGACATCTGACTATGTATCTGTAACACATGGTTGTTTATATATCTGGAAATGTATATGCAAAATATGTGACTGCATATGAATTTGATGAATTTGCGGTGTGTAGGAGTACATGTACATCATTTAACTACATATGAATGTTCCTGAATGTATATGTGTAATAGGCCTGCACGGTGTGACAGTGATTGGTAACAGTATAGTGAGTATGGTGACTGCTCCCATATGCATATTTTGACCCCTTTGTGACAGGCCTTGTGCATCAGTATTAATGATACGGTTAATGACAGCAGATATAAAGAGCACAGCACATGTTTATATACTCCCCTTCATTATGCAGGTAAGTCCTTTTGGCAGTGAGCCCCGGCCCTCCAAATTACATGCACAATTTTACAGTGGTCAAATACCCATTGCCATACAGAATCCTTGTGGAATACTTAGCATTACGATGCTAGTCAGTCTGCAATGCTGCAAGTGGTCTCTGTGACCAGCGTGTACCTGACTATTGCTGGCCTGCTTCACAATGATTCAGTACAGAAATACTGCTTGATTGAAAGCTAACAACAGTAATCACATGCCTTAGCTGTCCGTGATCGAAGGTCTCTCCCACATTATCCTGAGAAAGCCACACGATTAGAGCTCTCACATGGCAGGGTTACTGAAAGCACTGGCCCAGAGCTAGAGCCCTAAGCAAAAGGTAACACTATGAGCTCCATGTAAAAACATTGAATGAGGTTAAAGGAACACTATAGGGTCAGAAACACAAACATGTATTCCTGCCCCTATTGTGTTAAAACCACCATCTAGCCCTCTTGCCTCCCTAAATATAGTAAAATCCTACTTGAATTCAAATCTGCAGCTGCTGCCTCTGCCCTTGATCTGCCTGCTGCCTGCTGACATCATTAGAAGTGGTGGTCTGAGCCAATCACAATGTCTCCCCGTAGGATTGGCTGAGACCGTCAAGGAGGCAACACAACACAAGTCAAACGCAGTCCTGACCAATCAGCATCTCCTCATAGATTAATTGAAATAAATGCATTTCTATGAGGAAAGTTCAGTGTCTGCATGCAGAAGGTGGAGACACTGAATGGCCAGTAGAGGTATGCCTAGACTGTAAAGTAAACACTGCATTTTTTCTAATAAGACAGTGTTTACTGCAAGAAGTCTGAAGGTAATGATTCTACTCACCAGAACAAATGCAATAAGCTGTAGTTGGTCTGGTGACTTTAGTGTCCCTTTACAAGTTATCGAAAAGCAGTTCCAACTTGGGCAGCAGTTCCATTCATTTTTTTCTGATGAATAAAACAGATGCTGAGTGACAAACTACATATGGTTATTTACTATAGATATGCTAAGCCACATTTGAAAACATAGGATGGGATTGGCAGGTTGGTGTCAGCTACATCTGTGTGGGCAGAGCTCACTGCAGTAAACTCCAAACCACATCCATATGCTGCAAATGAACATCATGAAGGTATATTTTGTACTTTCTGTATTTATTATCTATATAAATATACAAAGGACCTGTACAGCAGCTCACCTGTGTCTAGCCAAAAACTGGAAAGGTCTGGGATCCTTGGATATATCACTATTCTGACAACCCCACTCCCTTAACCACCCTGTCCCCCCCATCCTCCCTGTCCCCCAAATCACAATTACAGTTAAAAACAAATTATAAAAGCTTTCTTTTAATGTTGCTGATATAAATGGAACTATAAACATTATCATTATCGCGATATTGAAGTTAATAGCAAAAAATATATATTTTTTTAAATTGTAATTTTGTGATTACATCACAGGTTGAAGTTTGACTGCAAAGCTGCTAATTTTGAATCAAATTACACTAGGAAAATTCTCATTTAAAAAAAATCAATTTTAAATGTATGTAGTATTTGTTTAGCACATGTGCATGATGATTATTAAAGGGACACTCTAGGCACCCAGACCACTTCTGCCCATTGGAGTGGTCTGGGTGCCAACTCCCACTACCCTTAACCCTGCAAGTGTAATTATTGCAGTTTTTCATAAACTGCAATATTTACATTGCAGGGTTAACTCCACCTCTAGTGGCTGTCTATTAGACAGCCACTAGAGGTCACTTCCTGGTTTCTAGCACAGGAAACCTGTGCTAGAGCGTCGCTGGACGTCCTCACGCTGTGTGAGGACCTCCAGCGTCGCTCAAAACCCCACAGGAAAGCATTGAAATGATTTTTCAATGCTTTCCTATGGGGAGACGTAATGCGCATGCACGGCATTTCCGCGCATGCACATTAGGTCTCCTCGGCCGGTGAGCGAGATTAGTCTCGCCCACCGGCCGACGTAATCATTAGGAGGAGCGTCGCGGAGGCGGAGACAGCGGCGAGGGACATCGCCGCCTTCCCAGGTAAGTGACTGAAGGGGTTTTCACCCCTTTAGTAACCGGGGATTGGTGGGTGGGAGGGAGATTGACCCTCCAGTGCCAGAAAAACGGATCGTTTTTCTGGCACTGGAGTTTCCCTTTAAAGACTCATTCTAAGCACCAAAATCAGATCAGAGTAATTGTGTGGTTTCAGGAAGACATTCTCCAGCAGTCTCATCGCTCATTTCTCTTCTTTTAGGAGTAAAATCATTTTATTCATGTAGCCTAGCCACACCTCCACTGGCTGTCAATCACAGATTCTCCATACACACTTCCAGAAAAGATATATAACTGATTACATCCATATCTTGAAACATTTTGGGTATAGGGATCGTTTTTGCCAAACTAAAAAAATACCAAAAGTGTTGTTAAAAAAATTATGAAGTCATAAATAGGCTGATTTTACAAAATGTCCACTAAAATAGATACAGTTAGCACCAAACTCGGCTCACTATAGGGCTTATTGTGAACTTAGTGTATGGGTGTCATCCCCATTTTTTCTGTGAAACTATTCTTGAGAGGTTTGAAATAAAAATAGGACTCTTCCTGGCACCCGTAGCTCTTCCCCTCTGCAGTCACACAGATAATACGGAAATTACTTTTCAAGAATGTCAAGAGTGAATCTATCTAACCTTGGCATGCAATGCCGTTATAGTGACTACCTTAGCAGTAATATTTCCGTTATTAAGCTATACTTGTACACATTCTCAGCACACTTGTACAGTGCTGACTGGTGAAAATAAACAATTTACGGTCACTTACCTATTTAGAAAATAAAATTAATAGTATGCACAAAGAATTCTCAGTAATTACTCTGGATTCTAACTTGCAACGAATTTGAGATGGAACAGAGGAGCTGTGCCAACTGCCCAACAATTCAATAACGAGCCAGTCCTGGGTTTGAATTCCCATTTGAGAGTGTGTTAGCAACTTTGGTATAAGTAATATCTATGGAAATCTGACCTGAATAGTTTCAAGATATGTGCGTGATTCTTGGACCAATGATACCAGTCATAATTACTTTTTTCCGCTAACTATGCAGCCAATATTTAGTTGCACACAACTCTACTTACATGTACTGTATTAACAAAATAGGTTAAAGAAATATATTTAAAAGGACCAGAAAAGGTCTTCAAGCCTCTATATAAGCCATCAGCAGATGGATAGTCTTGGCTATTATTAAGCTTCTAAACCCTAGACAGAATCAAGATGTCTCAGGAACCAACTACAGGAATCCAGGGAAGAATTAGTTATTGCTTTATTGGCAATAAGTACAAATAAAATATAAAATTCAGAATAAGAATTATAAGATAAAAATAGTCAGGTCGGTGAGGGACTTGGCTAGTGCACTATAATTGGGAACACATTTTCTTTAGTTACCGGTCGTCCCTAAAAAGGCCATAACTTGGGGGTGTGGCCTGGACGCCGAGCAAAATGGCAGGATAGACAGTGAACTCCCCGCTGGCTCTGCTCTATTCCTCGCTGAGCTGCGTGTCGGATCCAGAAATGGGGAAATCACACAGGACAACACAAGACGCCAAGTCTGCGGATACTCCGAGGGGGCCCCGTCAATAAGGCAATTCCTAACCACACCGGCCGACCTCACATCCCAGGTCTCCAACGATTCAGAGGCCGCGGAATTTACACCAACACCTACCTGGAGAGGGGAGCCTGAACCGCATAGTGCAACAGAGATGCCTCCGGAATGGCTGAAAATGCTCAGCAACCTACCGACAAAATCTGACCTACGAGAGGCCAATAAAGCCCTGCAAAAATCTATCACCGAGGAACTGCACGCAATGAGAGAGGACCTGCAAGGCCTCAACTGCAGTCAGTGCAGACGGCGAACTCAGACGCCATAACAAAACAGTCCAACCAGCTCCGAAGACCTCGACAACAGAGGCAGAAGACAAAATATCAGTAAGGGGTATCCCCGAGAGCACAACCAACTCCGAGTCAGTGAGAGAGATCCTGGCAGGCCTCTTCAATAAAATACTAGGCAGACCGGAGGCTTCCACCATAGACTTTATTAGGGCACACCGAGCACTCCGCCCTAAGGGGACCCCAGAAGACCCCCCAAGGGACATCATATGCTGCCTGGCCAGCTACCAAATCAAGGAAGATATCTTACAGAGGGCCAGAGAGATGGATCGGATACTCATGAACGGGGCACTGACTCAGCTATTCCCAGACCTCTCCCCAGCGACGCTGGCTTTCCGCAGGGGGGGTGGGGGGGTCTGTGCCCTGGCTGGGCCGGATCGGGGGGGTTACCCCCCCGGGGTGTGATGACCCGTGTAGGAAAGCGCAGGGGGGCCCCCCCCGTCCAGCTGGGGGGCACCCCCCCATCCAGCTGGGGGGGCCCGGGCCCTCGAGGGGGGAGGGAGCGGGAGGGGACGTAGGCCATAATAGAAAACGCACACGATTAAACATAGTAGAGGGAACTGCTGAGGCAGAAGGGGGGAACGGGCTCCACGAGGATAAAGGGCACATAATGCATGACAGCAAGAAGGCTTCAATGTAATACTTGTTTAACCACACAAATGTTTAATTGTTCAATTGTTTAAAACGTATACCACCACATGTCCACACTACCTGAACCATAAGAGATCTGACACATAACAAGACTAACCGGCCAGAGGGCTAAGATTTATACGGCGAGGAACACTTAGACTACTGACGAACACAACGAGCCATTAGGGGAAGGCACAGGAAGGGATACTTAGTACCTACAGGACTGGTGCCACAATAGACCTCAAACTCATGAGCGCAGTATAGAGGCTTGCGACCTCCTTCGACCCCCGAAAGTATGGGGCATACAATCCTGGGCAGGGAGTCACCTTAACCACCCTGGCGGAAAGGTGGCTAGTCCCTCCCTGGTCGCCCATACCTAGACAGCGATCAGACAGACGCTGGTTCATTACCGACGGACCACCTATACCTCCCTTCCCCTCTGATCTCCTACTCCTAGCCTGACACCCTGGGGTCCTCTAAGAGACCTGACACCATGTCACTACGCCAAGCAGATCTGCTCATCACCACCATAAACGCAAGGGGTCTAAACAAACCCGAGAAGCTTTTGAGCGCCCTGAGAGATTTTCACAAATCCAGGACAGACGTGATATACATTCAGGAAACGCATTTTAAAGAAGGGCTCAGGCCCAAAATGACAGACCACAGATATACCAAGGGATACTATAGCGACTACAGGGCAAGCAAAGCGAGTGGGGTCGCCATACTAATTCATAAACGGGTGCCATTCCACGAAACAGAGACCAAGACAGACCCCGACGGACGATACTTGTTCTTGAAGGGCATAATAGCAGGAACCACATACACATTCGCAAACATATATGCTCCCAACCAATGACACTATAGGTTTCTTTCTCTTTTTTTTTTTTTTAATTCTTTTTTTTTGTAGTGCGTGAGTAAATAACAAACAGTTGAGGGGTACCCCAAAGGCATTCCTCCAATGTAATGTTGACAGATAAACATAGAGGTACAAGTGAAAGCGAGCACAAATTTTAAGTTTAGGGATTCTTTCTAGAGACAAGCTAGACATAGATTAAGGGTTATATCAAAGAGATGACACAGTGAACACATGGCAGTAGTCAGTAATGAGACACTGGATTGAACTCTGAATATTCTACCTGACATCATAAAGGTATATGCTTTTGAGGTTAATTCGTTAAATCGCAGGCTATTCGTGTATGTCTGATTTTGTAGCACAATAGAGTCTACTGTGAGTTATCTAGACATGTGGGTGCGTAGGTGAACATAGGGTTAACAACGTGCTTTGAGGATGTGAGGTGAGTGTAGATAGTGTCATACGATTATATGTCCACTGGAGAGCATTTCAAACGTTACGGCATGGTTCGGTATCAGGGTAATGTGGTGGCCATCAATATCGATTAGGCAGCCCAGGCAGTGTCCTTAGCTCAGCCGATCCCCTTGTTTGGGAAGCTCTTGGGGCATATGAAGAGGTGGGCGGCATCTCTATTCTCCTCTGTGGGGGATCCCAGCGCTTGACGGGTGGCCCGTTGACAGAGGTGGTTGCTCAGATCTCTCTGCTTAGCCTCCGCTTGTTCTGGGTGGTCAAAGGTAAGTTTGTAGAGTATTCTCCTGTGTCGGCTGCGGGCTGCTATTCTCCGCCGCTTTCTAATTGCCTGTTGCTTTGTGGGGTGTTGCCTGGTTGGTTTGAGTGCGGCGGTTTTTAGCCCAGTGTGAGCCATGTCCTCTGGTTTCCTTGGTTTGCGAGCTGCCTGCCGGCTGGAGGGGTGGCGGAGTGGGTGGACACCCGCTTGGGTCCCTCGTCCTGGGTGGGTCGGGCGGTTCTCTGCTGGAGCGCTCTCCCGCTTCACAGGTGAGACGTGAAGCCTGTGCTGTATCTTTCTCCAAAATGCTTGGCAGATTTTATTGAATCTGTTCTCGAAGCGCCATCTCCATTGCTGGAGCTCTAGATCCTCCTTAGTTTGCTCGGAGTTTGGCACGTCGGCCATCTTGGGCGCCTCGCGCGGCTTGTCGTCCGCCATTGATTCTCGCCCTGTCGGGCAAGTATGCGTCTCCAGTGGGGACCGGGATATCCCCCACCGGTCCATAGGGGGGGTAGCAGGGGAACACGAGTGCTGCCATGCGAGTGTCATGGCCGTTACCAGTAATTCCTGTCTCTTCCGGGTTGACGGACTGTTGCCACTCCCCCTCTCTGACGCGGTCTCGCTGGGCTACATAATGTGACCGCGCCAGATAACAGACGCTGGATTAATGAAAAGCGTACCGCGGACTTAAACCGGCTGCAACTCCTCTCTACAATTCCTGTGTACCGAACCGGACTCGTACTCGACTGACCTCCTTCTCCTTCCCTCGATCACGGCTAACACTTTGACTCCTCTCGACCTCTCTCCAACAGAACCTCCCCGGAGGGGACTCTGGGACCAACTTAAAGCCTCTGGAAGCTAAGTTACCTCGCTTGTATATACGAACTTTTCCTCTGACTTCTGAGCACTCAAGCTTTAGCCTGCTCGCACGTTCTCCTATCGTTATAGGAGTATTTCCTATTCATTAACCCCTCAGTCTCCAGCTGATATGTTTTCTACCAATTAATCTAAATCAATTCTCTGCAAGTTAATAGCAACTACCTTCCTTCATTGAATTATTGCTGCAAATCAATTGTATATGACAATCTAAAAATCACTCACCAATTCTGAAGTATTTAAAGATACAGCACCTATGTTCCTCCAATCAAAATATTAAAGACACAGTATAAGTGAATTCTCTGGTCAACTATCATCTCTTTATTTCCTCAATAGATTACATTCACATCTATTCAGTTTGAAATCTGCAGTTGAGCTCCACCTTACTATATGTGAACGTGACAGATTAATCCAGCCTTTTGTAATGGATCCAGCAGATTTCGATTCAAAACTCACTATGCTGAATCAAAGAGTCGATACACTTGCTCAAGGCATGCAAGATCTCCAGGTTACAAATGAACGGATTCTTACTTATGTCAGAGACTTACAAACCCACACTCCTCATACCGTTATGCACTCAGCCAGTGACCCTGCTGTCTGTAATCCCGAGAAGTTTTCTGGAGATAGATCAAAATACAGGGAGTTCCTTTATTCCTGCAAACTATTGATTGCTCTAAAACCTCGATCTTATCCCACTGAAAGATCTAAGGTTTGTTCAGTTATCTCCTTCCTAAGAGGTGAACCTATGGCCTGGGCCCACTCCTTCTTGGAAAATGATGATCCCATCTTAGACTCATTGGACGAGTTCTTTGAAGCTATGTCTCTCCTTTACGAAGATCCTAATAAACAGTCTACAGCTGATCTAACCATCCGAACTCTCCAGCAAAAACAGAGACCTGTCGAAGATTACATAGCTGAGTTTAAGAGATGGGCAATAGAAACTCAATGGAACGATATAACCCTGCGCAACCAATTTCGAGTTGGGTTATCCGAAGGAGTAAAGGATGAACTTTCTAGAACTGAACTTCCTACGACTCTAAACGCTCTTATTCAACTATCAATCAGTATTGACAGAAGGCTTAGGGAAAGAAAGGCCGAAAAAGCTCTCTCAAGTTCATCAATTAGGAAACCAGCTGCTCCTCCAAAACCAGCTGTAAAACCTTCATCACCTAACGAACCTATGGAAATTGGCACTATAAGAAGTCCTCTCTCACTAGAAGAAAAAACTAGAAGACGACTACTTAACCTTTGTATGTACTGTGCCTCCCAAGATCATTTAATCCCGGACTGCCCTCTATTGAAAAGACCACGGAGTGGTAAGCATGCTCATACCACTTCTATACTGAGTGCACTCCCTTCTAAATCAACCACTCAATTTTTCTCCATTTCTCTCATATTACAGTGGGACAAAGAAAGAATAACGACTGATGCCATCATTGACTCTGGGGCTAACGGGGTGTTCATCGATTCATCCTTTGTAACCAAAAATAAAATTCCTTGTGTCCGTAAAAGCACTTCTGTTTCTGTCAGAGTAATTGATGGCTCCCTCATAGCCTCGGGTCCTATCACAAAAGAAACTATTCCTGTACGAACAACCACCCATAACACTCATATCGAATATCTTATCTTCGATGTTATCTCTTCTCCCCTTTATCCGGTCATCCTAGGAATCAATTGGCTAAGGGACCACAACCCTCAAATTACCTGGTCTCCCTTTTCTCTCGCTTTTAACTCTGAGTACTGTAAGGAAACATGCTTGCAACATATTCCACTCCTCCAAACTATTGAAGAACCAACTATACCTTCCTGCTATTCTGAGTTCTCTGATGTATTCAGTAAAAAGGAAGCTGAAACACTCCCACCTCATCGTCCCTACGACTGCCCTATCGACCTCATACCTGGTGCCCCCATACCTTTTGGGCACATCTATCCTCTCTCTGAATCTGAATTAAAATTCCTCAAGGAGTACTTGGATGAAAACCTCCGTAAAGGGTTCATTAGACCCTCCAGCTCACCTGCTGCCTCCAGTATGTTTTTTGTGAGGAATAAGGACCAGACCATCCGTCCCATCATAGATTACAGAGCTTTAAATAAGATAACAGTGAAAAATCGCTATCCTCATCCCCAGATAAACTAGCTGATTGAAAGGTTGAAAACTGCCACTATCTATACTAAACTTGACCTCCGTGGGGCATACAATCTCGTTAGAATCAAATCTAACGATGAATGGAAAACTGCCTTCAGAACTAGATATGGTCTCTACGAGTATCTTGTGATGCCTTTTGGCCTCTGCAATGCCCCTGCCACCTTTCAACATTTCATAAATGACATCTTCAGGGATCTTCTGGACGTCTGTGTCATCATTTACTTAGATGACATTCTTATATATTCTAATACACCTGAGGAACACAAAAAACACGTGAGATGGGTGTTATCCCGACTTAGAACTCATAAATTATACGCTAAACCAGAAAAATGTCTCTTTAACGTCAATGAAATAACCTTCTTGGGTTACGTTATCACTCCTCATTCGATTGGAATGGATAGCTCAAAAATCAGTTGTATCCTCAACTGGCCCATTCCTTCTAACGTAAAAGAATTACAACAGTTCCTGGGGTTTGCTAACTTCTACAGAAAATGTATTAAAAATTACTCTGATGTAGCTCATTCCCTTAATTCACTTAACAGCAAAAAACATGTTTTCAAATGGAATGAAAAGGCCCAAAAGGCCTTTGATGAGTTAAAAAGAAGATTTACAACTGCTCCTATCCTTCAACTCCCTGATCCCACATGTCTATATGTCCTTGAAACAGATGCTTCCGAAACTGCCATCGGAGCTGTTCTCTCCCAACACAAAACTCCTCAAGATCCTCTTCATCCTGTTGCTTTTTATTCCCGTTCCATGTCTCCGGCTGAAAAGAATTACCCTATAGGAGAAAAATAATTAGTAAGCATAAAATCAGCCTTAGAAACCTGGCGACATCTTCTAGAAGGAACACAAACTCCTATAATAATTTACACTGACCATAAAAACCTTGAATATCTTCACTCCAATAAAACTCTCTCTGCAAGGCAAGTAAGATGGAACCTCTTCTTCTCCCGGTTTAATTTTCAAATCGTTTTTAGACCTGGGGCTAGGAACAAAAAGGCGGATGCCCTTTCCAGAATTCACCAAGAACCTGAATCAGAATCCACACATGCAGTCATCGGAATTGCCACATCCCTTATAGATGACATAAAAGGCCTTCATCCAGATGCTCTTGAACTTCCTAAATCAACTAAATTATCGCTTGAAGGACGGTCTCTATTATTTTCAAGATAGAATTTACATTCCTCCTCCATTTAGAAATAAAATACTTGAATTCATTCATGACTCTCCTCTGGCAGGTCATCCAGGTATAAAAAAGACCCTCGAATTATCCAAAAGATATTATTGGTGGCCGCGCCAGGACATCACCATCGAATCCTACGTGAAAAACTGTTCAACCTGCCAAAGATCCAAATCTGACCATCATCAACCCTTTGGTCAGTTGATGAATCTACCGGTTCCAGAAAGACCTTGGCAATCCATTTCCATGGACTTCCTGGTAGAACTTCCCCCTTCTCAACACCATTCTACCATTTTAGTAGTAGTGGACCAATTCACAAAGATGTCCCATTTCATTCCTTTGAAGAAATTACCTTCATCATCAGAACTTTCAAAAACATTTCTCGATAATATTGTGAAACTTCATGGACTCCCAGATGAAATCATATCAGACCGCGGAACCCAGTTTACCTCTAAATTCTGGAATGCATTATGTACTTCTCTTCGTATTCAACGTAAACTATCTTCCGCTTATCATCCTCAAACCAACGGGCAAACTGAAAGAGTTAACCAATGCCTAGAACAATATTTACGTTGCTATTGCTCCCACTTACAGGATGATTGGATGACTTTGTTACCCATGGCCGAATTTGCTTATAACAACTCAATTCATACAAGTAGCAAGATGACTCCCTTCTTCTCCAATTATGGATTTCATCCCTCCTCATTCCCTTCTCAAATAATTCCTTCATCTAACCCCGCTGTCTCGGATCAAATTTCTCATATGTCCTCCTTATTTCGACAGTTACATGAAAATCTTGAGGTGGCATCCTCTAACCAGAAGAAGTTTTTTGATGCTAAGAGACGACCTTCCCCCACTTATAAAGTTGGCGATTTTGTCTGGCTCTCCTCAAAAAACATCTCCACCAACCGTCCTTCAAAGAAACTGAGTTCCCTGTTTCTTGGTCCTTTTCAAATATTGTCTATCATAAACCCTAACGTTGTGAAATTGAAGCTTCCACCTACTTTTAAACTCCACCCGGTCTTTCATGTATCCTTGCTCAAGCCCCATCATCCTGACCCTTTCCAAAGAGATGTAATCACTTCTCCTGATCCTATCTTGGTACATGGTAGTGAAGAATACGAGGTCCAAAAGATTCTTGATTCAAGGATCCATCGTGGCTCTTTACAGTACCTCATTAGATGGAAGGGTTATGGAGTTGATGAAGATTCATGGGAAGATTCCTCTGAGATTCATGCCGACAAATTGCTTACAGCGTTCCACAAACGTTATCCATCCAAACCACGTGGATAGCACCCGGTGGGTGCTCCTTATAGGGGGGGGTACTGTCATGGCCGTTACCAGTAATTCCTGTCTCTTCCGGGTTGACGGACTGTTGCCACTCCCCCTCTCTGACGCGGTCTCGCTGCGCTACATAATGCGACCGCGCCAGACAACAGACGCTGGATTAATGAAAAGCGTACCGCGGACTTAAACCGGCTGCAACTCCTCTCTACAATTCCTGTGTACCGAACCGGACTCGTACTCGACTGACCTCCTTCTCCTTCCCTCGATCATGGCTAACACTTTGACTCCTCTCAACCTCTTTCCAACAGAACCTCCCCGGAGGGGACTCTGGGACCAACTTAAAGCCTCTGGAAGCTAAGTTACCTCGCTTGTATATACGAACTTTTCCTCTGACTTCTGAGCACTCAAGCTTTAGCCTGCTCGCACGTTCTCCTATCGTTATAGGAGTATTTCCTATTCATTAACCCCTCAGTCTCCAGCTGATATGTTTTCTACCAATTAATCTAAATCAATTCTCTGCAAGTTAATAGCAACTACCTTCCTTCATTGAATTATTGCTGCAAATCAATTGTATATGACAATCTAAAAATCACTCACCAATTCTGAAGTATTTAAAGATACAGCACCTATGTTCCTCCAATCAAAATATTAAAGACACAGTATAAGTGAATTCTCTGGTCAACTGTCATCTCTTTATTTCCTCAATAGATTACATTCACATCTATTCAGTCTGAAATCTGCAGTTGAGCTCCACCTTACTATATGTGAACGTGACAGCGAGGTTGGCCCTGAGCCAGGAGAGCGGCCGCCTCCCCCGGCGATCAGGTTGCTTGGCATGCTAGGCCTCAGATGAGGTTACCGGTCAGACGGCTGCGATTGCGTCTTGTGTGGTATGGACACATTCAGCGTTGCTTCACCTTTCTTCCGGTAAACCGGTTTCTGGTTTCTCTGGTCTGTAAGCTGTCTTTTGTCTGGTTTAATCGTCGTGTATAGCGGGAGCTATGCCTGCATGCATCCGCTCCGCTCTGTGCTCAAACCCCGCCCGACACTATAGGTTTCTAACCCGTACCCTGCACAAACTACAAACCTTCACGGAGGGCATCCTGATCTTAGGGGGGGACTTTAACTTAACCATAGACCCCAAATGGGACTCATCCTCCGGGACATCCATGGTCCCGACACAACACTTAACCTTAATAAAAGCCTTACAATTGGCTCACAATTAATAGATTGCTGGAGGGCACACCACCCAGAAAGGGACTACACGTTCCTGTCCGAACCACATAACATGTACTCACGACTAGACTATTTCTTCATGACCCACCATCACCTAACCCTGGTAAAAACAACAAAGCACGGAACAGCGACGTGGTCTGACCACGTGCCGGTAACACTTAATCTCTCATCCCCGCTGTATAGACCTAGGGTCTCCAAGTGGAGATTGAACGACTACATGCTGTCCCTACCGGACGTCTTGACGGAGACAGACAAGATACTGAAAGACTACTTCACAACTAACACCCCAGACCAGACCTCATCCACGTACATATGGGAGGCACATAAGTGCGTGATAAGGGGCCACCTTATACAAAAAGGGACTTGGCTAAAGCGACAAAGAGAGGCGTGCATTACGGTGCTTATACAAGAAATACAGACAATAGATGAATCTAACAAAAGGGATAGACTCCCCATACACCAGGCTAAGCTACTCCAGTTGAGAAGGGAACTGACTACACTCCTGAATGCCAGACACCATAGAGAAGCAGCACTACATAAAGCATTCTTTGAGGCACACAGCAACAAAAGTGGAAAACTCCTAGCGAGAATGCTGGCCAAACGTAGACAGCAGACATATATAGAAAGAATCCGAGATAGAAATGGGATAGTAAATTACGAGAAAAGAGGAAACTCAAAAGTCCGGAAAGTGGGGAGGGAAGAAAAAAACACCCCCATACCCCACTCCCGTGCCTCCAGAGTACAAAGGTCACCTAGACTGGGTTGAAGAGGATAACCCTAGAAATTGTAGATAAAGAAGGAAAAAACCCAAGAAGGATATCTTACACAAAGACAGCCACAAGGGTAAAGACCCAGTCCAATCTCAGCAGTAGTATAGTAGCCAAAAATAACAAAACTTTATTGAAATCTATTTAAAAAATCTGGGAACAGCAGTGATAGACAGAATCACATAAGGAGGAACATGTATGGTAGAAAAACGGCTCATAATAAGCCCAATAGTAGAAAAGCCCATATGGTGGTACATACTGTCTTCCCTCCCCTCTCTTTTTCCTGTGAGGGCTTTTCTACTATTGGGCTTATTATGAGCCGTTTTTCTACCATACATGTTCCTCCTTATGTGATTCTGTCTATCACTGCTGTTCCCAGATTTTTTAAATAGATTTCAATAAAGTTTTGTTATTTTTGGCTACTATACTACTGCTGAGATTGGACTGGGTCTTTACCCTTGTGGCTGTCTTTTTGTAAGATATCCTTCTTGGGTTTTTTCCTTCTTTATCTGAAATGGGATAGTACACCGCCTCCCCACCAAAATACAAGAAGTCATACGCTCTTACTACAAAGACCTCTATTCCCTACCAAGCCCACGAGATACACAATCGCGAGCTAACCTCATGAATCGGATAAACGACTTCCTCCAAACCAACACACACACAGAACGAGATGTAGCAGAAGTGCTAGAGGAACCCATCGCTGTTGAAGAAATAGCGATGGCAGTCAAAGCCTCCAAGTTGGGTAAAAGCCCGGCCCCGATGGTTTCCCATTACGCTACTACAAAAGTTTTGCAGAGACCCTATACGCACCAATGCTAGTCTCCTTCAACGCGATTAGGGAAGGGCACCAACTGCCCACGCAGTCCCTAATGGCACATATCACACTCATCCCAAAAGAAGGGAAGGACGGAGACTACTGTAATAACTACAGACCCATATCCCATATAAACAGTGACCTGAAGCTACTAGCGAAAATACTGGCAACCCGCCTACAGCCGCACATCCCCGCCCTGGTGCACCCGGACCAGGTGGGGTTCATGATGGGGCGGGAAGCTAGGGACAATACAATCAGAGCACTGTCGATAGCCCACGGGAGGCCGACCGGGATCGGGGGCCTTCTCCTGCTATCCACGGATGCGGAGAAGGCCTTCGACAGGATCGGGTGGACCTACCTGTTTCAGGCCCTCACACACCTTGGCATGGGGGCACACATGCGAGGCTGGATAGAGGCTTTGTATAGACAGCCTAGAGCCCAAATAATCGTAAATGGAGCACTTACAGAAGACTTCATAATGCAAAACGGCACCCGCCAGGGATGCCCCCTGTCGCCGATTCTTTTCGTTTTAGCTCTAGAGCCATTTTTACAAGCCATCAGAAATAACCAGGACATCACAGGGATAGCAAAAGGCAACACACAACAAAAGGTTGCGGCTTATGCCGACGACCTCCTCTTTTTTGTCTCAAACCCGAACATAATTAAGGCCTTTAGGGAATATGGAGAGATATCCAATATGGAAATAAACTTCGCTAAGTCGTATATCCTTAACATATTAATACCTCAACCCCAGGAACCACCGCTTCGTCAGAGTTTCTCGTTCCAATGGGCAGACTCTAAAATCAGATACCTGGGCATTTGGCTCACCAGAAATAGCTCAGACCTCTTTAAAGACAACTTTGCCCAGATGCTGTCCGTCCTCAGGAGGGATGTGGGGGAATGGTCATACCCCCACATCTCCTGGTTCAGACATGTCCAGGTCGTAAAAATGAACTTCTTACCACGGCTGTTATACCTGATGCAGACAATACCCATATGACTCCCTCGGACGTATTTCAGAGCCCTACACAGGGTCTTGAGAGAATAAGTTTGGAAAGGGAAGAGGCCCAGGCACAAATTTTCACAACTCACACAACCCAGAGAGCGTGGAGGCATGGCACTGCCAGATTTCCACCTCTACTATTTAGCATGCCACCTCCTCAGAATACTGGAATGGTAGAAACTCAATGTCCACAAACAATGGAAAACAGTGGAGGAGGCAGAACTGGGGATCCCTATAGCACTTGCTCCGTGGCTACCAAGGGGGAGGTGGAAAAAGGCACCCATATACGTGGGGAATAACCTACAAGTATGGCACGGAATAGCAGACAGAGTCGGCCTTACCCCGTACCCGTCACCACTGCTCCCCCTGACACATAACGCGGATTTTCCTCCAGGAATCGACCCGCTGGCACTCAGAAGCATTATTCCTGACCTACTACCTAGGCTCCACCACATCCACATACCGATGGGTCGGAAGACCCTCTCGGATCTTATAGAAGGACGGACCCCGACCTTCATACAGAAGTTCACGTATGCACAACTGACAAGCTATATTAAGACTCTACCACAGGGAAGGGCTCTGCGACGTACCCCCACGGAGTTTGAGCAACTATGTCTCGACCCGGAGCCGCTTCCACACGGGATATCCATATTAAACGGCACGCTACAAAAACAGATCCCAGTAGAGACACCTAGGTTCAAGGGGAATGGGAAACGGCCTTGAACCAAAAACTTAGCGACGGGGAATGGGACAAAATATGCTCATTAACACACCACTGTGCTGTCTTTAGCAGACACTAGGAGACCGCATATAAACTACTCACACAATGGTACCGCACTCCGGACATCTTACACAACATGCACCCAGATCAATCCACACAATGCTGGAGATGCGGGACAGGGATAGGGACACACATACACATCTGGTGGCACTGTGAGAAAATACAACCCTTCTGGCAAGGGATTCATAAACTGCTACAGACATTCTCGGACCAACCACCACCTTTTGACCCATCTGCAATGCTCCTACACCACACTACCATACCTAGCAACAAATACAAAAGATCACTAACTATAAGGATGCTAAATATAGCAAAACAACTCATCCCCCAACACTGGAGGAACACAGAGACACCTACGCTTCGGGAATGGTTCGCACAAATGGAAGACCTCAGGGTGACGGAAAACATACACATGAAAACCACAGGTAGGACACAACAATACCTGGACATCTGGACACACTGGATATTGACAACGACAGGGGACAAATTCGAGGACGCACTCGGGGAGACAGGTCAACCCTAGAGACCCCTGCACCCAAACAGACAGACTCTTTAGGAATATTTCCCACCCTATTCACCAACGACGGACACTTGACAGAATAAAAGCGACGCTTCACACGAACCTCAGCACATCCTTGGTCACCCACACCGAACAAGGGCATAACGATATCCAACTTACTAATTGACACAGGCCTTTAAAATTACCCTAAAAAAACGGGACCTAAATGTCCCATGACGATACAATGCAGTCTAAACACCTGAGACCTGCGAGTCTATCAACATGCTTAATTAGGAAAGACAGAGGCCTGCGCACCTCCACACACAAAACCTACTGAAGGACCTGCGAGTCCTGCTCAAACACACGCTCCGAACTGTTCAATACTGTTTATCAATACTGTTTATGGTTACTAAGAGACCTGTTGGAATGCCATTACCTTGCTATTTGATATATATTTACACAATTACTGTTTTAGTGACTAGCAGGGACCTGCGCGTCCCGTAGAGATATAATGAGACCCAAGAACTAGAGACCTGCGAGTCTATCACAAATATTATTCAAGAAGGAAAAGGGGCCTGCGTGCCTCAGTTTATAACACTCTTTGGGGAACCAACGAGTCTCATCTTTACTAATGATTAATGCTGTTAACCGTTGTAATGATTCCTGCAAAATATAATAAAAATTATATTTACAAAAAAAAAAAGGCCATAACTTGGGTTTTACTGCATGGGAGAGGCCATTTGGCTACTGCCTCAATCTTGGGTGGTTCGGGCTTCTGTTTCCCACACCCTACTCTGTGTCCCAGGTACTGCACTGCTGCCATGCCTATGTGGCACTTGCTGGGATTTAATGTTAACCCTGCTTCTCTAATCTTATCTAGTACAGCAAATACATGTACCAGTTGCTCCACCCAAGTGTTGCTGAATACGGCGATGTCATTCAGTTAGGTGCAAGCATAATCCTGGAGGCCATCTAAAAGCCTGTCCACCATTCTTTGGAAGGTGGCTGGGGCATTCTTCATTCCGAATGGCATTACTTTGAATTGGTATAGGCCAAATGGAGTGACGAATGCCAACTTAGGGATAGCATCTGCCGCTAAAGGGATTTGCCAGTAACCCTTACATAAATCGATCGTAGTAAAGTACTGACCACGAGCCATCCTATCCAAGAGCTCATCTATACGAGGCATATGGTACGCACCTGAGACTGTTTTGTAATTGAGGATCCTGTAGTCTACGCAAAAAAAAGGATGATTCCCTCGCGTTTTGGAACTAGGACCACCAGAGAAGTTCAAGGACTCTTAGATGGTTCTATTACCCCCAATCGGATCTCTTGGATCTCCTGCCTCATATTCTCCCGAACCGCCTCTGGGATTCTGTACAGAGTTTGCCGGTTGTTGTTTGGGAATCTCTACTCTATGGGCGGCTAGTGGCGTGAATCCGGGTAAGTTGGAGAACGTGTCTAGCTTTGCAGACAGCATCTGTTGTGCTTGCCTGCGTTCAACACTGGTTAGCCTGTCCTCTAATTGGACCTCATCTACGGATCCTGCCTGAACTCTATTCTCTAGGAGATCAGGTAGGGGAAGATTATCAAAATCTTCTGAGGGGGGAGCACAGATGGCAGCTACGTCCTCTGTCCACTCGTGGTAGGGCTCCAGCATGTTAACATGTAACATGCGGCGGACTCTTTCCCCAGAGCATGGACCGATAGCATAGGTAGCATAGGATAACATCACATTTCTTTTCCACTACCCGATATGGGCCCTGCCAAGCAACCTGTAGCCTGTCATGTCGGATGGGTTTCAAAACCAGAACCTTCTGTCCGACTTGAAAGCTACGGCTCCTGGCTCCTCGATCATACTAGGTGCGTTGGCTTTCCTGGGCCACCCGGAGGTTCTCACGCACTAACTGAGTGAGTTCCTCCAATCGGTCTCGAAGCTCCAGCACATATGGTCCCCTCCTGATCTACCTCTCCCTCTCAATGTTCTCTCACCAGGTCTAGGGGTCCTCTTACCTTCTGCCCAAATAATAACTCAAACGAATAGAAGACTGTAGATTCCTGTAGCATCTCCCGATAAGCGAACAGGAGAGGCAGCAGGAATCTCTCCCAGTCCTTGCAAGTCGCTGCAAATGTACGCAGCATCTGTTTTAACGTGCCGTTGAAGCGCTCACACAGTCCAATAGTCTGAGGGTGATAAGGAAAACTCAGGATGGGTTTAATGCCACATAACCTCCACAGTTGGTGGGTCATTTCGGCAGTAAAATGGGTGCCTTGATCTGAGACAATTTCCTGTGGAAAACCCATGCGGGAAAAGACACGCACCTAAGCTACAGTCTCGGTTTGAATATTTCTCAGAGCCACTGCCTCGGGGTACCTGGTAGCGTAGTCCACAATGGTCAGCATATATTTCTTCCCAGAGGGACTAGGTTTAGACAGGGGACAAATGATTTCGACAGCTACCCTGCCAAACGGGTCCTCAATGACAGGGAGGGGATGGAACTTGGCGTTGTGCCTGTCCCCCAGTTCCCCAACTTTCTAGCAGACATCACAAGACTGACAATATTGTCTCAAGTCTTTAGAGATGCCTGTGCAGAAGAAACTTTGGGTGAGCCTGATGTTTGTTACGGCTTACTCCCAAATGCCCAGTTATGGCAATGTCGTGGGCTATTATTTAACAGCTCTCGCCTATATTTTCTGGGTACTACCCTTTTCCATATAAACTGTTCATCCTCTAATCCTGCCTGGCTAGTGGCTACTTTGTCCCTATATTTGTGCAGGGAAAGATCAAAGGCTACATCCTTTTTAAACTCCACAGGGGTATCCCAGGGAAGGGAAACTGGGGCAAGGGATAAGGAATGTGTGCCTACCTGAGCCTCAGAGTGCAAGCGGTCTTGGGTGGTGCGGGTCTGATGCCTGGTCGTAACTGGATATAGTTCCTTGTTGTTGGCTTGAGATACAAAAGTGGAGGTTAGCTGCCCAAAATCATTTCCTAGTATCACTTCTGCGGATAGATGATTCATAAGTCCCACTTCAATCATTCAATTTCCGGTGCCCCAGTCTAAGTGTACCTTGGCTGTAGGTAGGTAGTACACTGCTCCCCCTGCTACCCGGACTGCCACGGTTCCTCCTGTCTTTTTGGCCCCCGGGATTAGTTGGTGCTGGACCAGGGTTAGTATGGCCCCTGTATCTCGCAAACCTTGTACTGTCCTTCTGTTTAATTTTCTGCCTACGGTGGTTCCGGCTGTCTGCTGCGGCTTGTATTGGATCGTATAGAAAATCCCTGGCTTCTTCCACAATGGGTTAAATGGGCGAGGTGGCAATGTGATAGCATTTAGTGGCTGCCCTGGGTGCTGGTGGTGGTCCTGGTCGTACCTGTTGAGACCGGTCTCTCGGTTGGGGGCAGTCTCTCCTCATGTTCCCATAGCGAAAGCATTGGTGTCACTGTGTATTGGCTCGGTTCAGTGGTCTTTGTGATGTGACTGGCATCGGCTGGCTCCGTGGTGGTGTGGCTGAAGCTGGCACAGAAGGTGGAGTAGGGCATGGGTCAGTAGCTGGGTCGCTGTGGTATCCAGGCATCTAGGTACTCATCTGCCCGTTGAGCAGCCTCATTTAGAGTTAGAGGTTGGCGATCTCTCACCCATTCTTGTACTTCGGAGGAAAGTCAATTGTAAAATTGTTCAAGCAGGATGACTTGTATAATTTCCTCCGGCTCTTCGTCTGATGTGCCTACATCCAGTTAAGGGTTGCCCTAGTTAAACGGCACGCCCATTTGGTATGCGAATCCTTACCTTGTTTTCTGGATTCGCGGAACCTTCTGCGGTATGCCCCTGGTGTTATCGCATACCTTACCAAAAACACTTGCTTGACTCATGCATAGTTGCGCAAACCGGTGTCTGGAACGGCTCGATATGCATCTACTGCTTTTCCCTTCAGTTTTCCTGCTAATAGTGAGACCCAATCCATAGAGGCAATGTCATGTAAATGGCATAGGTGTTCAAAGTCCTGTAAAAACTCATCTATGTCCTTCTCCGACTCCGCGAATGTCTTGAAAGCATGGTATGGTATTTTGGGCTTGTGTTCAGGAGCTACCGAAAGAACTGGGGATACATCGGCTTGCCGTTCGGTGAGTTGGAATTTATTCTCCCAATCACCTTTTGCCAAAATGTACGCTTGAACCTCTGTTAGCGTTCGGGCCATGATTTCCTCCGACGGATTACCTCCATAATAGGCGAGGCGAATCTGAATCTCCCGCTGTAATTCTGTCTCGCCAGTCGACAGCGTGGTGGTGCTGCTGCTGCTGCCATCGCCCTCCATTAATGCTGCAATTAAGGCTGGCTTAGAGAGGTTGCTGGCAACTTGTCCCCTTGCTTCTAGCAACCCCTTTAGGGTTGTTCGTTTCAACACGGCGTAATTCATTGACTTGTTCAGCTGGTTTACGCTGGTTCCTTTCAGCTGGGAGATATCATCCCAGCGCTGCCACCAGATGTAGCGGACCCCAAGTAACCCGACTGGTTACCTCAGCTAATTCCTTCTCTCAGCAAGACTGGAACCATAAAACACTTAAGCATCTATTCCCCCAGTAACTAGACGAGACATAGTTTTGGGAGTCAACTGATTTTATTAAGGCCACACATGGGTTTTATGCACAGACCCCTAACATGGGCTTTCCAACACAACATTACAGGGTTTTCCTTCCCAGTGTCCTCTGTGCCTGAGAGATAATTACGTGAGAAAACTATAACTCAATTATCTCTCAGGCACAGGTAAACCTACTCAAAATATATAATACCCCAAAAGTACCCCTATCATAACCAGGAACCCCACAAAAGTTACATCCCTGGATAGCTGTGATCTGAGTGTACAACTTGGCTAAGTATCACGATTAGTTACACAATATGGCAACCACCCAGGGAAAGCATTAATTAATTACTTCCCTTGCGGTTTTGCACTTAAGTTACAAGGTGAGAAGTTCTAATGGGTACCGGGGTGGTCCTCGTTCAGGAGTCGAATGCAGAGTGTTCGGATACCATAACTCCCAAATGGATGAAAAACACATGAAATTAGTGGTAGATTCCGCCACATCAGATATACTCACTGTTTATGTACAGGACAAATCACTATCCTAGAGATAAGGGTCTAGCTAAGCTCTATGTATGCAATGTTTTGACTCTTGAGTACTTAACCCAATAATTAACCTAGTTAACCAGCTTTCATATAGTTTTGACGGCCTGGTGCACACAGAATAAGGCTAAAAGTACTCAATACTCCCACCACAGATTCCTGAATTAATCAATATATTGTTTTGTTAACATCTCTGTAAAAATGATCTTCCACCTAACTTTCATGACTTAATTTGAGGTCTTGGCTCAGCAATGCAGCCTTTTCATTGACAGGCTCTATTGGATTTGTAATTTCTTCTCCATTTCCAATTTATAGGATTTATATTGATTTTTTTATTTTTATTTATTTGTTTGTTTTTTGACAATCTTTATTTAGTATTTAGATTTCATAGAATGAAGAGTCTTCCTCTTTCAAGTTCTCTTCACAAGGTCCAGTATATATATATATATTTATATATATATAACTCGTGCTTGCAGGGCTTCTCGCGGGCGGCTCCCTTCCTATGGAATAGCCTACCTACTGCCATCGGACTTTCCCCTAGTCTTCAATCCTTTAAGAAGTGCCTTAAAACCCATTTCTTTAGGAAAGCCTATGACCTCCCAGAGAACCTCTACCTTACATACCTGTCTCTTGCTCTCTCCTAAAGGGCAGCACTCTACTCTCTCCTCCAGCTCTGCTTCACTCCCACCTTGTTTGATTGCTATTTCCTGTCCTAATGTGTTTTACACCCCACCTCCTATAGAATGTAAACTCGTTTGAGCAGGGCCCTCTTCAACCTATCGTTTCTGTAAGCTTTCTTGTAATTGTCCTATTTATAGTTAAATCCCCCCTCTAATAATATTGTAAAGCGCTATGGAATCTGTTGGCGCTATATAAATGGCGATAATAATATATATACAGTGCAGCACTAATGCTATCTGTTCCTTGTTCCACTTGATATTTTGTTGTTATTTTGTTATTTTTTTTATCAGTACCCATCCCGTTACTGAACATGCTGTATGTAGTTTACGGTTCTCCATGCCTACTTCACTTGGGCCTAAGTATTCCTGTAAAAAAGTTTAGCATCCTTTGAGATTTACGCCTACTTATGCCTAAGTCTCCGTAAAAACAGAAACTCATTTAAGACAGTGGCAGGCATTGAATATACCTTCTAGGTTTCTTTACTAATGTATCATCAATGGGTTCTGCCAATTACTTTTGCTGTTGAGTATCTTTAAGATCAATGTGCTCTCTTTATTTATTAGGAAGTGTGTTATGTCTATCTACTAAAATACAACATAAAAGCCCCATGTATATTAATATTCTTTAAGAAATGGTTAGCTGTCACATTAGTTTGCTCTATCAGCCGATCCTCTAAATTTAAGAAGAATATGATGAGGATAATATTGAGCTTTTTGTACAGCCATGAGAATGTTACTAACTTTCGATAAACTCTAGAATGGCATTTCCCGCTTTTCATTCGATTCATCTAAACTATGGATTATTTCATCATGGAAATGCTATAGTTATAGTTTTTAACATCTCAGAATCTTCAATTTGACCATGTTTCTCTGGGTTTCTTCTATGACTAATGCTCCTTTATACCTGTTACTAAGGTTAGACAGCCTTCTATAGTAGCACACACTCTTGTATATTCAGTTGTGGATGTGCTGTATTTTTTTAATAGATTAGGAGTGCTAAAGGGGAAATTAAAGGTTTGGGATATTTTTTAGCATCGTACTGATCAGTGCTTCTTAAAAACCTTAACTCATAACTTTACCTTAACTTTACCTTAATGTGACTTACACTCTCCCTACATAGTTCCTGAAAATAGATATATAATTTTTAAACTTACTTTATTGCACAGTGTGTTTAATTTAGAATTTCTTATCTTTTTCTTTGCTAATTGCCTGATAAAGCCTGCAGGACTCTCTTGTGTGTGATTAAATCTTCCTTAAAAAATAAGAACATATAAAGTAAACACACTGCTGTAGAATCTCTCTCTTTTTTTTTTTTCACCGAGGCCATGTGAGTCACAGGCAGAGAAGGTGTGACTAGGGCTGGATAAACAGAAACAAAAGTGATTGAACTCCTAAATGTCAGAGAATTGAGCAGTAAGACTGCAGGTGCGTGATCTGTACACCAAAACTGCTTCATTAAACCAAAGTTTTTTAGGTGCTTAATAATCAATTGCTTTTTATGATACTATTTGTTTAGATGTTATCTCTCTAATAAACTCAGAATCTGGGGTATTTACCGTATTTATCGGCGTATAACACGCACTTTTTCTCCCTGAAAATAGGGAGAAAATCATGGGTGCGTGTTATACGCCGATATCCTACATTTACTTACCTGTCTTGAAGCGTGGGCCGGCTTCACAGCGCGCACCGCGGAACTGGAACTTAAATTTCAGGTTCCGGTTTCCGGCGGGACTGAAAGGAAGTGTGCACACAATAGTGTGCACACTTCCTTTCAGTCCCGCCGGTACTGGAACTTAAATTTCAGGTTCCGGTTTCCGGCGGGACTGAAAGGAAGTGTGCACACTATTGTGTGCACACTTCCTTTCAGTCCCGCCGGAAACCGGAACCTGAAATTTAAGTTCCAGTTCCGCGGTGCGCGCTGTGAAGCCGGCCCACGCTTCAAGACAGGTAAGTAAATATGGGACAGAGGGAAAGTGCACTAGGGGACACTATGGGAGGGGCACACTATGGGGGGGGGGAAGAATACTATGGAAAGGGGGGGACACTATGGGAGGGGGGAGAGAATACTATGGGAGGGGGGGGAGAGAATACTATGGGAGGGGGGGGAGATTACTATGGAAAGGGGGGGGAACACTATGGGATGAGGGGGGGGAATACTATGGGAGAGGTGGAAATTTCCTTCTGGAAATGAGGTGCGTGTTATACGCCGGGGCGTGTTATACGCCGATAAATACGGTATTTTAAATTATGTGATACTTTAATGCCACACAAATGGACTCCACTGATTATAAGAATTCTGAAGGTAACTAGTTCCACCAGAGCTTTTTCATAGCAGTGTGTAAATTCAACAGACCTTCAAAGTGTTTTGTATGTTGCAAATCAAATGGCAAAAAATCTCAATAGAATCCATTTTCATTCCAAGTTGTAACTCTACAAAATTGAAAGATCTCTAAGGCGTGTGATTACTTATGCAAAGCAATGTATATTAAAGTGACCGATAAAAGTAAATGCTTGAGCAAAGTCAGAAATCAAAAATGTTTTTTGTTTTTTTTTCGTGTGATTTAAATAAAACATTCACAAATAATATTAAAATGCCTGCATTTTGGTTTTTGCTTTAGATTTACTACGATATTGAACAGAGTAAATTTTTTAATGTAGAGGTGACTTAGAAAAGAAAAACCCATGTCCGTACCTAAGCCCCAGTCAGGGGATTACAGTTTATCAACAGATGGATAGATAACAAATAAATGCATACCTACCAATCTATACATATTAATTTAATTGAAGTGTTCAATACTCCTCAAGATAGATAGATAACCAGAATGGTCACCAATAAGTAGACAGAAGTAAAACAAACTATCTGATGCTGATGATTTAATAAAGACTAGTAATATGATTAGCACAACTATTTTTACTTTTTTCTTTTTATTGAGTATATTGCTATAGATTTAGAACATAACTAATTTCTAAAGCATGTGTCATGGTTTAAGCAGGTAGTCGTCACCTTTCTTAACCTCTGGTAAAAGGCCAGTAAAATATATCACTGTCGAATCTTGTAATCTTTAAAATACCATAATATATCTCTTAGCATTTACAAGTGTGCCAGCCCCCTGTCCTCTTAACCATTTCCATCAATGCTATTGGTTTAAATTTCCTTCTGTAATGTAAGTGAACGAACTAAAACGTGCCTGATGGAGGTTGACTGTGCCTTGAGACACATGCAGGGATATAAGTGCACGCTCTACTTCAACACATTCAGCAGTTCATAAACCTGTATTGATTTTGAATTTATGACTAGAGGTATGACTACTGATAAAGGTGAACGTCAATAATAAACGGGATGGAAACCTAGCTTCTCTTAATTCATTTGCAATTCAATCTAGATCTAAAAACCTTTATAAACATTGTTCAGTGAAAAGGGTGTCCCAACGATGCAATCAGCCAGTGAAGCAAGGCGGCAGGTGTACCTGAAAAGTCTAAGAGGGTGTCAGGCTGGTGTCTGTGCACTTATTTGGCACATGTAGGCACTCTTGCATGGGGAAATCGTATATCATATCTGTAACCCTGTCCTCCAACCATGTGGTTATGTTTGTAAACCTGTCCTCCAACCATGTGGTTGTTAATAATTAGGGAATTCCAGTGAGTTTAAGTACTCTAGTCAGCAGAACCACCTGTGTAAGTATGTTTTTTTTCACCTAAGGGTTTCCTCGACTCTGAAAACCAATAAAATCAGTGATGAAGGTTGCTTATTTTCCAGAACAGTGTGGTCACTGCCAAATTAAACAAAGGATAGATCTTTGTATGTTTCTTAATGGCCATGTAGAATGATGAATGAGCAGCGTTTCTGATTTAAAAGGGGGTGGCTCCTCCAATTTTTAATATCTTTCTACAGTAAAGGAAAAAAGTATTTGATCCCCTACTGATTTTGCCCACTGACAAAGAAATGATCAGTCTATAACTTTAATGGTAGGTGTATTTTAACAGTGAGAGAAAGAACAAAAAAAAACAAACAGAAAAACGCATGTCAAAAAAGTTAAAAAATTGATTTGCATGTCAATGAGTGAAATAAGTATTTGACCCCTTCGACTTAGTACTTGGTGGCAAATCCCTTGTTGGCAATCACAGAGGTCAGACATTTCTTGTAGTTGGCCACCAGGGTTGCACACATCTCAGAAGGGATTTTGTCCCACTCCTCTTTGCAGATCCTCTCCAAGTCATTAAGGTTTTAAGGCTGAAATTTGGCAACTTGAGCCTTCAGCTCCCTTCACAAATTTTCTATGGGATCTGGAGACCTTGGTTGTGTGTTTTGGGTCATTGTCATGCTGGAATACCCATCCACGACCCATTTCAATGCTGTGGCTGAGGGAAGGAGGTTCTCACCCAAAATTTGACCGTACATGGCCCCATCCATCGTCTCTTTGATGTGGTGCCGTAGTCCTGTTACTAGCAGAAAAATACCCCCAAAGCATAATCTTTCCACCTCCATGTTTGACGGTGGGGATGGTGTTCTTGGAGTCATAGCAGCATTCCTTCTCCTTTAAACACGGCAAGTTGAGTTGATGCCAAAGAGCTCGATTTTGGTCTCATCTGACCACAACACTTTCACTCAGTTCTCATCTGAATCATTCAGATGATCATTGGAAAACTTCAGACGGTAAGTTGAAACAAAAAATGTGGATGAGATATAAAATCCCAACCACAAACGATGCCGCAACACCAAGTTTTGTAGTATCGTTGGTAGATTCTTAGTGAATAGATAGGAATCCTGAGATCATATTGTTAATGGGGTTACGATTCTGGTGCTGGACTTTTCCCAATCATAGAAAATATCTTACAATATGAATACAATAGTCCGCATACAGGGTTGAGCCCCTATAGGCTATAGAAAACATTAAATGGAGGATATGGAAAGTATGAAAAAAGTGCACATTTATATATATATATATGTATAAAAAAAAGGATACAAAAAAAATGGCATTAGATTGTCATGGCAGCCCTCATAGGTACTCGAGGGTTCAAGCAGGCATAATATATTATACAGATGACATGTTGTCTTAAAAAATAGCATAGATATCCAAGCATATGAAACAAGCTTTGGAAAAATAGGACAGATGAATGAGAGGAATATAAAATTGTTGCAATACCTGCTACTGCCAGACAAGGGAGAGCCCACCCACACCACTAACAAATGATGCAAGTACCTGGACACGTTTCGCACCTCCCTGGTGGTTTCTCAACATCTTCTCAAGAATGATGCCCTGAGGTCTTTGTTAAACTGTTAAGGGTGGGCACTGGCTGACACATCCAGATTTTTGGTTTGCCCATGTTGCAAGTGATGCATATTGCATCACTTATACCATGTCCCTCCTGCTCCCATCCAATTCTACTTTGATACATCCCAATGTTGGAATGTATAAATAAGAAAAAATATGCTCAGGAGTTTTATTATTGAATTGTTATTCACATATGTAAGAATAACATGATATGAAGATGGAAAGGGAAGAAGCAACTATACATGCAAGTTTTTACATGCATACTATCAGGGTACTCATATTGGAGAACATAACTAAAATAGCAAAGCTATGACCAATCAGCAGTTGTAATTCAGGAGTAATCTTCTAGCAGGGGCGAAGGACTTCAAACTGATATACCTTTTACTGATCTCTGTATAGGCAGCCATGTGACCCCAGTGGAAGTGCACCTGGGAAATTCCTTGCCTTAGACCACAGACCTATTTTGGTCAGTCTGACTGGTCGGGTAGGCACACCACTTTTCTCCCCAATTTCAGATCTCCTTGTTGTTGATGTCACTTTTATATAATCTTAGTTTCCTATCCTCTCTCTCCACCTACCGACTAATTGTTTTTCTCTTCACTCATTTCCCCTTTTCTCTTTTCTTACTGAGGTTACCTTCCTCTTCCCTCTCTAACCTCTCCTCAGTTTTTTTTCTCTCCTAAGTCACATCATGTAAAGAATGGAATCCCTCACACTCCTAAATTTGTCATATAACATACAGGGACTTTACAAGTATAGACGCTGCTTCTCACTGCATTTACAACAGGAGACTCACTTCAAGGGGCGTGTGGCACTGACTAACAGACAATCCCCTCGTTCCTTTGTAGCTAATCACCCTGACTCAGAGGGCAGGTGTGGCAAAATTGATGACCAGGACAGCGCCATTTGTTTTCATGAAGTAACAAACTGACTCATATGGCTGTTTCTTCTTCATGAAGGGCACTGTCCTAAACCACACATACACACTCGCAACCATCTATGCACCTAATAAGCGTCAACATATCTTTCATAGACAAACAATGAAGGCCATAGAGGCGTTTACTTCAGGGGTGTTTATTGTGAGTGGGGACTCCTCCTCGAGCATCAGCACAACATAAGTACATATACTGTGCAGCGCACATGAAACCTTGGCCAAGATGTTTCTGGTCAAACACGCAGATGAGTGGGATTTCACCATTTTTTTTTTCAGCTATAAATCCAACTTACACCAGATTACATTTTCATGATACAGGAACACTTAACTTACCTAGCTACGTACCACGTACTTTTCTGAAAACACTGTGGGAGATCTCCCAGATATCAATATGGGAGGCCTATAAATGTACACTTTGGGTTTTTTGCTTGTGGAGGAAGAAACAACGCACACAGAAAGGAGATCTGCTCCAAGATAGTGTACTTTGAAACTAAATATAAAATGGGCGGCTCTGACAAAGCATACAGGAAGCTCGTATAGGCCCACCATGCAATGATGGCCCTATTGTCCACTCACACATAACAGTTACTCATCAAAATGAAGAAGATTACCAGCGATTTATAAAGAGGCAAAATTGTATTTTCATCCCTAGAATTTATGCCCCTATTTATACATGAAAAAAGCTTACTGGCCTTAGCAACTGCAGTTTGACATTGCATATTGCTGCCTAATTTGTTGTTTATAACAATTCCCAAATCCTTCTCGTGTGTGGTTATCCCTAATTCACTACCATTTATGGTGTAAGTTGCTTGTGCATTCTTGACCCCCGAAGTGCATAACTTTGCAGTTCTCTACATTAAATTTTATCTGCCATTTTAGTGCCCAGTCCCCCAATCTATCCAAATCCCTCTGCAGCAAAGCAATATCCTGCTCACATTTTATCCACCCGCCTTAAACTAACCCAACTGTACTTCCCCAAAGTGTGAGGAGGTCTCGCCCTGCCCACCTTTCTTAAATACTATCAAACATTTCATTTAATGCGCTATGTTGAGTGGCATGGCTCTCAAATAGTGAAACCCTTGCTAATCGCTGGAAACTATAGGTCCTTTTTGAGAGCTTATCTCTGTGGCCTGTTTGGAAAGATGAGCTGTTCTCACCAATGTCATGGTGTATCCATGTATAGGTGCTACATGCACATTTCTACCATGTTTACATACCTTTGTATTACACTGTATAAATCTCTTTAAATAAAGATTAGCACAAGATATGTTATCAAAGTCCACAAATTATTTCTGCAGTAGATTGGATCATGTAATCATCTAAATTCAGAAATCAAGAGAACTTGCCCTCTAGAATGCTTATAAAGTGGAGACACGGAATGCAATGTGGTTTAAAAAAAAATGAATCATGGTTTCAGCACCACTTCGTTGACAGCTCCAGCTAAGAAGGATTTAAAATGTGAAGGGTCACATGGCATACCACATTGCCCCTGACCTTATTCACTTGTCTGCACCATTCATGCTTTTCTTTTTCCACAAGATATGTGCCAAAACAGTGCATTATGATTGAGAATTTTGAGCCTTGGGCCAACAAAAAAACTCAATGTGTAAAATTATCATTGAGCTATACATTCATACCAAAAACATGTGATGCTTTTAAAAGGAGCAGTTTAGGCTGAGATTTTGACAGCACATACGTGAAGAAGATATCATTTGTAAAGTTAAGCAGCTTATTTAAAGTTTTTTTTTTTTTTTTTAATTCTTTATTTTGTTGTGCATAGCTTTTTCAAACAACTTTTGTGCCATGATGGCATGCTATGGTATTATATGCTTATAGAGGTATATACATGGCATAGAGGTGAAAAACACATTTTTCAATAAGGAACAACAGGAAATTATAACAGTTTGGTTGGTCACAGTGAGGTTAGTTTAGCGTTGTGTGATGTTTGGCTATGTATTCTGTGTGATTCTTTGCAGTCTACTACGGGACTAGCTGGTCTCGGTTGGGTGTTCGTGCCGGGCGGGCGAGGTGGTTTGACAGTTTTACGGTGGCTTGTATCAGTGATGTGTTTGGATGGTCGTGTGTGTACAGGCTTCTATGCTTGTGTCTGTCGTGTTATGAGTGTGTTGGGCCTGTTGCATGGGCAGTGTGTGTTGATGCTTTGGATCGTGCTGTCATGTAGTGTGTCTCGCTTTGCTCTGTCTCGGCATTGAGGGTGGTTACCCCTAACCATGTGGGTAGCGGGGGGGGGGGGGAAGGGGTGTTAGCTCTGAGCGTGATTTCGCCTTCGGGCATCGACGTTCTTTGTGCTGTACTGGGTCTGGGTACCTGAGTGTCTGTCTGGGAGTTAGTCAGAGAAGAAACAGTAAATCATAGTGAAAGGCAACATAAACATAAAGTATTAAACATGGAGTTATCTTCTGTCGGTTTCTCCTTCTCTGGGATGGGGGTACTGTGGGTAATAGTCCGACAAAGTCCGACTTTGGGTTTCATCAGTGGGCAAGTGTCCATGGAACTTAAGACCCCAGTCCACTTGTTCCCGGGGCGTGAGGGGAGGCTATTGCGGTTTCTCTGTTCTCTCTTCGGCGTTTCGGGTTCTGGTTCGGCGAACTGATGGTTTTCAGGTAGTTGGCTGCTTCCTCCGGTGTTGTGAGGACTTGTGTTGTCCCTGCATGGGTGACTTCCATGGAGCCTCCTGTTCCCCACCTGTAGGCTATACCTGCAGCGCGTAACTGTGTGGCAGTTTGGCCGTGTGATTTGTGCCACAGTAGTGTGGCTCTAGATAGATCTTGATAGAACGTAAGTTCTGCTTCTTCAAAGGACAGCGGTGTGCGATCCTTAAGCGCCGTCATGATATGGAGCTTGTCCTGTACTGTTACGCACCTTAAGATGACGTCTCGAGCTGCTGGTGATTTCAGTTGTGTGTAGGTTGGGAGCCGATAGACTCCATCTATAGTGAGTTTCTTAGCAGTTGCGTGTGGGAGTATGCTGGTCAGGAGGCACCTTGCGTAATGCGGCAGTTCTTCTGCTGTAATTGCTTGTGGTATTCCTCTGATTTTAATGTGTGTTCGCCTTTGTCTATCTTCTATGGTCACCATCTTAAGTGCCATGATTGTTCGGTGATCCTGTATGTGTTGTACCTGATCTTCCAGCGTTGTCAGGTGAGTTTTGACTTCCACCACGTCTTGTTCTGTGGCAGTTACCCGGTCTGTGACCGTTTGCACCTCCGTTTTGAGGAGGGCCGTGTCGGCCGCCCAGAGCCTGTGTATGTCTGCGAGTAGGAGTTTGAGATCGCCTTTGGTGGCCGGTGCAGCATCATCTGGAGTTTCGGGCTGCGGTGTCAGCATGGAATGTATGGCCGGCTGAGTCTCTGATCTGCCCTGCTCTGTTTGGGGAGTGCGGTCTGACTCCCAGTCATCTCCCGTGGGCCTAGGAGTGGGACGTGGCTGCGCGGGGCGTTGTAGCAGCGCGCCTATGTCTCTGCTGTCCGCCGCAGGTTTTTGGGACCTGCGCCCCATTGCCGCTGAGGAAGCCGGTGGTTCCGTAGGTGTGGGGATTAGTGGGTGCCCCCCTCTCTCTAACCTTGGTCGGAGCAGGAAGTCCTCCAGGCCTCGGATAGTCGGCTCGAGGTAGGCCCCGGTTTTGCGTTTCCGCTTAGGAAGCTTCTGCGGGTGTAAAAACTGCATCGATCTGTGCCTTTCTGCCCCCGTTTCTGAGGGTTGTAGGGCTGGATGGGTGCCTGTTTCGGTGATTTTGCCCAGGTTCAGTAAGTTCGGTTAGGAGACTGTAGAAATGGCGTCTGATGCCATGCGATGTCAAGCCCCGCCCCTATCTAAAGTTTTTTGCATACTATTCTTTTTCTGTATATTAAAGTATAAATGTAAATGTTGATATTAATTATATTTATTTCAAAGTATTTTTTATGTCTAATCTTTATTGCAATTAATTTGATCTTATATTCTATACTGAGGGTCCCTGATTGCACTTAATTTATTTTGGGGATTGAAGAGGTATCTGTATATCAGATTTGGAAAGTAGCCTGGAAAAACCCTTGGCACATCTGATTGCCAACAGCCAGGCCGAACTTTATGGTTGGAAACCTATGCTATCTGATCAGAGGTCATATTTCCCATCCCAGTCAAATACTGAGACTGATCTAGCAATCTAAGAGTGGTAAGCTTTCAAGATATGCTTGATGTTCTCCTGTCATTTTATACATAAGTAATTTGTCTGTTTCTTCATATATATCATGCACGACACAACTAAAAAAGAATGTGATAATGTGTAATAAATTAAAAATGAATTAAATACATCTGTTGGGCCGGGTCCACATGACTGTCCCTTGTGAAACCACTTAGAACCATAATGATCATTGGACTATGTCAAAGTAATTTGTTCTAAAAAAAAAAACAAACAGTTTACACACATATTTTTAATTTGAGATCTATATTATTCTTTTGCTGCAAGTGGATTGGAAAGTGATGCATTGTGAACTATACAATGTATTTTCTTGTTGATGCCA
Source organism: Pelobates fuscus (assembly GCF_036172605.1). Classification (NCBI taxonomy): domain Eukaryota; kingdom Metazoa; phylum Chordata; class Amphibia; order Anura; family Pelobatidae; genus Pelobates; species Pelobates fuscus. Next base: position 381,570,031 of record NC_086317.1, on the reverse strand, counting down.
TATTATAGGATTTGCACTACTGCTTTACTGGTGAAATATTTCATGACAACCTTCGCAAATACTGCATGGGTTAAGGGACACATGACATACTCACTGGTACTAGTCAGAGATGGGACTGTAGACTCTAGGTTTCAAGTGATGTTACTGTCTTAGTCAACTCAATTTTAATTGTATATAACCACTTCAACCATCACTGTATACATGTTCACCTTTTAGTTTCTGTATTTTGTTAGATATTTTTTTTATCTCATTCTCGTTACAATTTGGCAAAGAGAAAAACCTTAATTTTTCCCAATCACACTTAGATCCTGCTCCCTGAATCCATTCTGTTATACAGATATACAGATATATGTTTTCTATCCATTCTATCTGGAGAAAGCAGAAAGTACTCTGTACTCAAACTCATTGAATTGAACTAATGAATTACTGCACTTCTTTACTTCGAGATTCTAGACTGCTTGGAGTCTCTATAACCTTCAGTGTGAATATTGTAACTGCATTATATATCATGTACTTGTAATGTTTTAATTATATTTATCTGTACATACCAAAGTTATGCAACCCTGTTGTGGTCATTTTTCAATACAGCTAATTTTCACAGTTTCTTGTGTTTGCTGATTGAAAACTCTTAATTAAGGAATGCTTAAAAAGTGGATAAATATGTCCCTCTTAGGAATAAATGTGAAATGAAAGGGAAGCAAAACCTTAGGCGTCTTTTGTGACCCACAGGGATATTAGGCTGGGCTGGTAGATGGATCAAACATTAAGCAATCCTGGGGAATAAGTTAAATAGGATGTTGGTTATTTATTTCCCAAGGCTATCATCAACTAATTTTAATTCAATTTGAGTGAATAGTAATAGTTTCCATATCTTAATTATGAAACATCTGGTGATGGTGAAAACTCTAAAAATCTATTGGCTGATTTTGCGAGATTTTAAGTCCTTAACTTGCTTTGGAGGAGAGCCATAGAAAGGTTCTGAAACAAGTACATTTTCAAGCCATTGATCAAAACGATAAATCAAGCCATCCTCCCAATATATACAAAGATAAACTACCCAAACACCACATCTTGGAACACAACATAGCAGGGGTGAAGATGGCTAAAGACAGTGGATTTGGTTGGAGGAAACTACCATCTTGCCAGCACTTCACAGCAGATTACTTTTTATCAAGATGCAATTATTAACAGCCTTAAATTGTTATATTCTACCAAATATAGCATTTTCCACAATCCACTGTAATGACAATATAGCTATAAAAGTTGGATTACTGGGTTGGAAGCACAGCTGAGCGAAAGTTAGCAAGTATAGGTTTGGTGTGACATCATGACTCTGGAAACCAGAAATAATGTTATCATTCATACAGTGTCATTGTGATGTCATAAATGCTGTCTGTAATACAAACTACAGTAGAATAGCATCTTTGCAGGTTACTTTAGAAAATCAGGAGATGTGAGTAGTTTGCGTTGTACATCTGGGACATCAAAAAGGTAAGATCTCAATGATTGTTCTTTTGAAAGTACATTGTGCATGTGATACATCTATATGGTGAGTAATATCTTTCCTTGAGGCATCTCTTCCACAAGTGGCCCTCCAGTCCTCTAGTATTTTAGATGCTATCATGTGATGTATTGCCACGTCTTTTTGTTTTAAATTATTTTTTTAATTTGTTTTCTTTCTATTCATAGTTTTTGCATATATTTCTTAGTGGGATTATTTTTCCTAAGATAGTGTGCTGTATATCATGTACACCTTCTTTGTATTATTAGACATTATGCCTTTGTTCTACTCCTTTTGTGATTGAATTAGCAACTGAAAACTTCCATACTTGGAAAAATTGGGTAGTGATATGCATAATTCCCTTTAAGTTGCCCACTTTGTTTTACTTGCCCTTATAGCTTTCTTGATTGTTATTCATTTCTTACAGGTTAGATTTATGAGCATGTATTCTATAACTGAAACTCACCATGTGCTTTTTATACCATATACACTTATCTTTTAAGCAGGGCCGTCTATAATATAATTAGGACCCTGGGCAATGCATTTTCTTGGGCCCCCAGGGCCCTGCCCCTCCCACCACCTCACCCCCTAATTACGCCCAACCCGCTATCCCACTGACAGACGTACTGGCACATACACACACAGACAGACATTAAAATATTCACAGATACATACTGACACACACAGTCACTGACACACAAATATATACTGGCAGACATACTGACACACACATACATACATACATACATACACAGACACATACGCTGACAGATACACTGACACACACAGACACTGACATACGTATTGACACACACACACAAACATGCTGACAAACACACAGGCATACTGACATACACACTGACACACACACAGGCATACTGACACACACACACACAGACATACTTACATACACACACAGACATACTTACATACACACAGACATACTGACATACACACACACACACACAAACACACACAGACATACTGACACACACACACAAACAGACATACTGACACACACACATAATAACACACACACACACACAGACATACTAACACACACACAGACATACTAACACACACATACACACACACAGACATACATTTAACCACCCTTCAGGTTCTTACCTTTTTCTGGAGGGTGGTTTCCCTGGTCCAGTGGCAGGCTGAGGCAGATGGGAGTTCTCCTCTGGAACTCCCCTCCCTGCCTTTCTCCTCTCGCGCGGCTTTTATCTCCAGTGGGAGGTGACGTCACTTCCTCCCAGCCGGCTGCAGAACAGGAAGGGGCCCAGTCGCGCTGTTTAAGCGCCACAGCGCCCGACCGGGCCCCTGCTGACACATGCTCCCTGGGTGGCCTTTAGTGCATGGGCCACCTGGGGAGCCTCCTCAGTGTGCGAGCCAGTGCGGCTCTGTGCAGCCGCACCGCCCGGTCCATAGGGGCTGCGTAAATCGCGGGGCCCACGCAGCAGCTGCTCTGGGCCCCCCAGGAGCAACTGGGCCTGGGGCAGCTGCCCCGTTTGCCCCGCGTTAAAGACGGCCCTGCTTTTAAGATCTTAAATGTAATAAAACTTCTACAACAGATATTACAGTGCACTTAGAATTATAGAAATCTAAAATGCATATTGTGCAAGCCTTCTAAAATTATTTTCTTTCTCGATAATTTCAGTTTGCATTCCATATTGGGAAGGTGTTTAAGTCAAAATATTTTATAAAGAAAAAGAACAGAGCACTTTATTGCTTCAAACTTGTTAGATGGTAGAGTTCTCACTGTAAAAGTGAAACTGAACAGAAGCAAAAATATTATGAAAAACAAGGCCATTCTAGATTTAGTGTTAACAAATGGACATTTGATATCAGATATTACTGTAAGTGAAAGTTTAGGATTCAGTGATCATCAGTCAGTGTGGTTTAATATAAGAACAGTGACTGATTAACACCACACAAAAACAAGTTTTAGACTTAAAAAAAGACAGACTTTTCTAAAATTAGAATATGTGTAAAGGAGTCATTATCAGACTGGAGCAATTTAAATGGAGTCCAAGAGAAATGGGATTATTTAAAAGTAGCACTGCTGAAGGCAACAGAATATTGCATTAGGCTTGTCAGTAAAAGCAAAATATACAAGAAACCACTGTGGTACTCTGCAGATGTGGCCTAAATAGTAAAAAAACTAAAAGTTAGCATTAAGTAAATATAAAAAAAAAAGAGTGAGGAAGACAGACAGATCTATAAGATTAGGCAGAAAGAGGCTAAGCAAGTTATAAGAGTTTCCAAATCACACACTGAAGAGAAAAAAGCACAGTCAGTAAAAAAAAAGGGGACAAAACATTTTTTAGATACATAAATGAAAAAAGGAAAGTAAAAGCAGGATTAGTTAGATTAAAAGCAAAACAAGGAAGGTATGTAGAAGAGGATAAAGGTCTACCTGACTGCCTCAATTAATATTTTTGTTTAGTATTTACAGATAAAAATGAAGGAAAGTGGCCTCAGTTAGGAAAAAGGGTAAATTAGTCATTTGTTACATGTGAGTTTACAGAGGAAGAGGTTCTATTTCAACTGTCAAAAGACAAATAAGTCAATGGGACCTGATGGAATACACTCAAAGTTATTAAAAGAGCTTAGTGGAATACTAGCAAAACCATTAACAGATTTATTTAACCAATCATTGTTAACAGGAGTAGTCCCAGAAGTAGACCCAGAAGATTGGAAGTTAGCGAATGTTGTGTCCATTCACAAGAAAGCTAGTAGGGAGGAGTTGGGCAACTATAGGCCAGTAAGCCTTACTTCAGTAGTGGGGAAAGCAATGTAAACCATGTTAAAGGATAGGATTGTTGAACATCTAAAAACACATGGATTTCAAGATCAGAGACAACATGGGTTTACTTCAGGGAGATCATGCCAAACTAATCTTATTGATTTTTTTTATTGGGTAACTAGAATTATAGATCAGGGTGGTGCAGTAGACATTGCTTACCTAGATTTCAGTAAGGCTTTTGAGACTGTTGCACATAGAAGGTTTGTCAATAAACTGCAATTTTTAAGTTTGGATTCCAATATTGTTGAATGGGTGAGGCAGTGGCTGAGTGACAGGAGTTTTGTCATGCCTAGGGCAGCACAAAACCAGGATACACCACTGGTTGATGTTCAAGGGTTGCAAGATAATGGATCTTGGACATAAAAACCCAATGGCGGAGTACAGAATATTTGATAGAGTCCCAACCTCAACATCTGAGCAAAGGGATTTAGGGGTGATAATTTCTGATGACTTAAAGGTAGGCAGACAATGTAATAGAGCAGCAGGAAATGCTAGCAGAATGCTTGGTTGTATAGGGAGAGGTATTAGCAGTAGAAAGAGGGAAGTGCTCATGCCATTGTACAGAACACCGGTGGGACCTCACTTGGAGTATTGCCGCAGTACTGGAGACCCTATCTTCAGAAGGATATTGATACTTTAGAGAGAGTTCAGAGAAGGGCTACTAAACTGGTTCATGGATTGCAAGATAACACTTACAAGGAAAGGTTAAACGATCTTAACATGTATAGCTTGGAGGAAAGACAAGACGGGGGGATATGATAGAAACATTTAAATACATAAAGGGAATCAACACAGTAAAGGAGGAGACTATATTTAAAAGAAGAAAAACTACCACAACAATAGGACATAGTCTTAAATTAGAGGGGCAAAGGTTTAAAAATAATATCAGGAAGTATTACTTTACTGAGAGAGTAGTAGATGCATGGAATAGCCTTCCAGCTGAATTGGTAGAGGTTAACACAGTGAAGGAGTTTAAGCATGCGTGGGATAGGCATAAAGCTATCCTAACTATAAGATAAGGCCAAGGACTAATGAAAGTATTTTAGAAAATTGAGCAGACTAGATGGGCCGAATGGTTCTTATCTGCCGTCACATTCTATGTTTTTATAACAAAGGTATACACTATATGGCCAAAAGTATGTGAACAACTACTAATTATGGAATTCAGATGTTTCAGCCTTACCCATTGCTAATAGGTGCATGAACTATAGAACATTTCTATGAAATCTCCATAGATCAGCACTAAAAGTCCATGTGATGTTTAGGCTATAATGTTTTTCTTGTATGACCCATACATGAATCTATCCAATCTCAATTCACTAGTATCTAATAGGTCATCTATTCCTCATGTCTAGAATGTGCTCTTGGATACCCAGCCTGTTTTCTAACCTCTTGTTAGCTAGGCATGTTTTCTAGCATTATTTTTGTTTCTTTTAATTATTCATTGACAGGCATTTCACTCATCGTGATCATTAAGTTTCCTGTCTAAAATGTTAAGCTAGCAAGCTTAAGGGCCCATATACTTGCTTAAGATTTTCTAGCGCAACTGGCTTTGTTTGTTCCTGAACTACACTTACGATGCATATTAAAAGTTGCCAGCTTGGGTCTCAGGTTCCTTGTGCCCATCAGTTAGACATGCCTACTTAGTCTGTTTATTATTATTTTACCATAAATTCTGTGCAAATTCTTTTTATGTCATGGCTATGTAAACCTATGGCATCGTAAGCTCGTATGTACTTTTCTCACACAGCAAAAAATAAAAAATAAAGAATGTCAAATTCCCAGACACAATCCAATATCGTGTGGAAAACTTTCCCAGAACCGTGGTGGCAGTTATAGCTGCAAAGAGGGGGCCGGTTACATTTTAGTGACCATGGTTTTGGAATGGGATATCGAGCAAGCTCAGACAAGTGTGACTGTCAGGCTTCCACACATGTTTGGCCATAAAGTATATTAGATACCAATGTTAAGAGACTGAGATGATTTATTCAAGGACTGACGCACATTTTGCCACGTTATCTATTAATGCTGCAAGCCCTTTTATATTTTATTTATCTAACAAATGAAACTTTACGCAGATTACTGCAGGAATGCTAATATTCACAGAAAATTGGAATTGTGTTGAGTTTGAAACATCCGGGTATCAGAAGGTGTTACCAAAAATATAAACACATTTCATATTGGGTAGCCTAACTTGGTATGTGTGCCAATGTTCCAAATCTCCTGTTTACTTCAAACTAGGAGAACAGAATGATGTACTGGTCTCTTTTGAGGAATTGAAAGGGCAAAATACACTTTAGAAATTAAGACATATTGGATTCAAGTTATTGATCTAAGTTATGAATCAAGTCACCTTCCCAGCATATACAAAGGGAAACTACCCAGACACACATCCTTTACAACCTATCAGTGCTGAAGAAGGCTAAATATGATGGAGTTTGACAGGAGCATCTTGGCAACACATTATAACAGTTTCCTTTTATAAAGGTGCAAGAATTGATAACCATAACGTGTGATCAATTGTCCTTCTATTCTTCTAGATATAGCATTTACTGCAATAAACTCTAATGACATTTTAGTTATAAGGGTCAAATTACTGTAGTGAAAGCATTAGACAGTCCAGGTAGGACACGAAACCGGGAGAATTAGCAAGTATATGATTTTTGGACAGCATGACTCTGTCTGGGAAACAGAGATTGCTTTGTAATCAGTCATACTGTGTCATTGTGATGTCATAGATGCTGTAAGACACACACTACAGCAGAGTAACCATCTTCAAATCAGGAGATGTGAGTAGTTTGCTTTGTACATCCAATAGGTAAGACCTCAAGAATTGTTCTTTTGATATATAGTTGATAATTGTTCTTCTGAAAGTGCACCATGCATGTTGGATATTAACAATAGGCTGTATTATCTACAATAATATTTCTCTTTAAGTTGTTATTTGTTTTTATTATTTGCAGTAGGAGTCCATATTATTATTTCTCTAGCAGCCCAGGGTAATTCTTGACTGCTAACCCCAAACCCACTAATATCTGTTGCCCAAATAACAATCAGAAACATAATTATATGGATAAGGGCAACAGCCGCAGCTTTATAAAATGTAATAGTAAACCAGCATTTACATTAATAACTACCTACCAGCTTTTGGGGTGCTTACCCAAGAGGTAGTTCTTTCATGATGATTCTATAGTTCTGAATGCAGTCTTCCTACTGCCATCAGTCCTCAGCAGAATTGCTACTCCCTAAGCCAAATCTACATATCGGGTATCTTTTTAAACTGCACTGGAAAGGAATACTGCCACCACAGCGCATTGTCGAAAATCCAAGCAAGCTAGCCTGGGTCGCTGTCCCAATGGGGAAAGAATGAGATGAACACCACGCAGGGTCAACACAGACAAAAATTGAACATGCATGGAAAACCTTTAAAAGTTGTTAGAAATACACCAGTGAGAAATCCTGATGAATTATAAAGGAATACAACCCCAGCGCCCAAACTCCAAGAAACTAGTACATTAAGCACATTGGGCTAAACTCAAATGCTAAATTTTTACTTGCCTATATAGGGATGAGTGGAAATTTTGCCATGTGTCACTCTGGTGTCATCTCAAATGTGGGTCACCAAGTTGTTGCTCCCTCTGCAAATTTCTACACTGTGTATCATTTGACAAATGTTCATCTCATCTGTGTTTGTCACAGATATTCTGGCATTTGAGTGCCAAACAGTGGGAGACCAGTTAGCACTATATACATGTCTTTGTATTATAAATTATAAAGCTTCCCATAATAAAAATTCGAGCCTGGGGGGGGGGGTTCGAGCGATGACGTGAGGACGTACATCGGTCACGTCACGCGGATGGTGTAGGATGCAGAGCAGCAAGGACGCTGTTGAAAACTGTGCAAAAAAGCGGTTAATATTAGCGGTGAGAGGCACAGGTAACTGGAGCAGCCAGAGACACAAACAGCTGGAGGTTGGAGGTACAAGACGGTTACCCTAAAGAAAGCAACAGGCATATTCATCGCGAGCCACGGCAAACCACGAGAGGTGTTTATATTGGATCAGAGCTCTGTGACTAAATGAAAAAAATATAAGAAGAATCTCCAAAACCGCAAACACTTCATTGTGACGGACCGCCTGGCACCTCGACCAGGTACCTCTGTCAATCACTGCTTCCTAGTACTTGCGAGTACCATAAGCACTGTGCTGGAACACCATAACTACTGCAAACCCCACGAACCGCCGCAGCTTGGTTGGGATCTGGCCGTCTCCTACCCACCCTGGACCTATGACCAGGATCCAGCTTCCAGTGGGTAGACCTCTCTTAGTACAGAGAGTGTAGCAGGAACAAGCTCTTACAAGAGCTTAGTGATTATACTCAGGGGAGTATAGTGATTATAGCAATCCCCCAGAGTGTAGTTCTTCTGTCACGTCTAAACATTTGTTATGAAGGAACACAACTGCAGATTTCTTATAGTTTGAATATTTATTATAAAAAGTAAAAGGTATTGACTTTAATTCCAATTTACAGGTACTGTAGCTTTAAGTAATAAACGATAACTGAAGTCCACAATTATAGGCACTGTAGCTTTAAGTAGTAAACGATAACTGAAGTCCACAATTATAGGCACTGTAGCTTTAAGTAGTAAACGATAACTGAAGTCCACAATTATAGGCACTGTAGCTTTAAGTAGTAAACGATAACTGAAGTCCACAATTATAGGCACTGTAGCTTTAAGTAGTAAACGATAACTGAAGTCCACAATTATAGGCACTGTAGCTTTAAGTAGTAAACGATAACGGAAGTCCACAATTATAGGCACTGTAGCTTTAAGTAGTAAACGATAACTGAAGTCCACAATTATAGGCACTGTAGCTTTAAGTAGTAAACGGTAGTAATTAGCAGACACTGAATCAGAAAGAGTCTCTTAGTAGCATTAATGAATTAGGTGATAAGAAGTTACAATAGCTGTTCCATAGACTTTAACTGAAGCAAGACAGATGCAGCTAACTGAGATAAAGTATGAGTTGAAGTTAGCTGTAACGGGTTTGTTTTATCGAAGGACTTTGGAGTCAGGAAATAACAGCTTTGAGATGCAACGCTTATCACAGAGGTTTTACTTGGCTTCCGGCACATAGAACATTGGTTCCCGAGATCTCCTCAGAGGCGGTTATCCTGAATGGAGAGAGTTCAGCTTTAGTCGTGGATGAGGAGAGGTGAAGGGAACTTGAAGTCTTCCAGTCCGGTCCGGTAACGGAGGGCTTTCACAACGATGTTGTAGCCGGTTCGTGAGTACGGAACGTAGTTCAATAATCCAGCGTCGATCAGCTGGTGCGGTCGGATTAAATAAGGAGACCGTGTCATAAAGGGGTGTGGCTAGGCTCCGTGGAACCAGGAAGTAAGAGGATACCATAGTTAAGGCATGACAGTACCCCCTCCTTAATGAGCAACCTCTGGGTGCTATTGACTTGGTTTAGAAGGGTAACGCTTGTGAAATTTGGAAATCAATTTGTCAGCATGAACGACAGAGGAGTTTTCCCATGTATCTTCATCAATTCCATATCCTTTCCATCTGATGAGGTATTGTAAAGAGCCACAATGGATCCTTGAATCCAGTATACTTTGAATTTCGTATTCTTCTTCACCCTGGACCAATATGGGATCAGGAGAAGTAGTGACATTTCTTTGGAAAGGGTCAGGATGATGAGGCTTCAGCAAGGACACATGAAAAACAGGATGTAGCTTTAAAGTAGGTGGAAGTTTCAATTTAACAACATTACGGTTGATAACCGATATTATTGGAAAAGGACCAAGAAAAAGGGAACTTAACTTCTTTGATGAACGGTTTGTAGAGATGTTCTTTGAGGAAAGCCAGACAAGATCACCGATTTCATAAGAGGGAGGAGGTTGTTCCACCAAGAAGTCCATAGAAATGGATTGCCAAGGTCGTTCAGGAATCGGTAAATTCAATAATTGACCGAATGGTTGATGATGGACATGTTTGGATCTTTGGCATATAGAACAAGATTTGACATAAGATTCAATAGTTTGGTCTTGACGAGGCCACCAATAGTATCTTTTAGACAATTCAAGGGTCTTTTTTATACCTGGATGACCTGTCAGAGGAGAATCATGAATAGATTCAAGTACTTTAATTCTGTAAGAGGGAGGTACATAAATCCTGTCTTTAAAATAGTAGAGACCGTTTTTCTTGGATAATTTAATTGATTTAGGAAGTTCAAGAGCATCTTCACTGAGATCTTTAATGTCGTCAATAAGAGAAGATAAAATTCCAATGACTGTAGGAGGAGGAAACTCCAGTTCGGTGTCAGAACAACATGAGGTTTTAGCTGGTTCTTTAGTAGACTGAAGAATTGGAATACGTTGCAAGCATGTTTTCTTGCAAAAATCGGAATTAAAGGCAAGAGAGAAGGGAAACCATGAGATTTGAGGGTTGTGGTTCCTTAACCAGTTAATCCCTAATATAATAGGAAAAAATGGTGATGAGACAACATCAAATATAAGACTTTCAGTATGAGTATGATTGATGGTTACTTTTAGAGGGATGGATTCATGAAGTATTGGTCCCGATGAAATGAGGGACCCGTCAATCACTTTAACAGGTACAGAAGTTCTTTTACGAACACAAGGAATTTTATTCTTTGTTACAAAGGCTGAGTCGATGAATACTCCATTTGCACCGGAATCGATAACAGCCTTGGTTATAATTCTTTTATTGTCCCACTGTAATACAAGAACGATAGGGGACATTTGAGTATTTGCTGTAGAGGGAAGTACACTTAGGATGGAAGAGGCATGAGACTGCCTACTGCCTTTTATCCGTTTCAATGAAGGACAATCAGAGACTAAATGAACTTGAGAGGCACAATACATGCAGAGGTTTAATATACGTCTTCGATTTTTCTCTTCAGGAGTGAGGGGACTTCTTATTATCCCTATTTCCATAGGTTCGATTGGTTCGGATGGGTTGTCAGGAGGCTTTGGTGGATGAAATGATTTTTTCCCAGTTGAAGTTGAGAGAGCCTTTTCGGTCTTTCTTTCTCTAAGCCTTCTGTCAATGCTGATCGATAGATGAATCAGAGCATTCAAAGTAGTAGGGAGTTCTATTCTGGATAGTTCATCTTTAACAGCTTCAGATAAGCCGATTCGAAACTGGTTGCGCAATGCGATGTCATTCCATTGCGTTTCTGCTGCCCATCTTTTAAATTCAGCAATATAATCTTCAACGGGTCTATGGTTTTGTAGCGAGGTTCTAATTGTTAAATGAGCAGTATTTTGTTTGTATGGATCTTCATAGAGAAGAGACATGGCTTTAAGGAATTCCTCCAGTGAATCTAAGATGGGGTCATCATTGTCCAAAAAGGAATGGGCCCAGGACATAGGTTCACCTCTCAGAAATGAGATAACTGAATAAACCTTAGATCTTTCTGTGGGATAAGATCTAGGTTTTAAAGCAATCAATAATTTGCAGGAATAAAAAAACTCCTTATATTTGGAACGATCACCATAGAATTTTTCAGGGTTACATACAGCAGGATCACTAGCCGAGTGCAGAATAGTATGAGGAGTATGAGTTTGTAGATCTCTGACATAAGTGAGAATTCTTTCGTTAGTAACTTGCAGGTCTTGCACACCTTGGGCTAGTGTATCAACTCTTTGATTCAGCGTAGTTATCGTAGAATCGAAATCTGCTGGATCCATTACAATGGCTGGATTATTCTGTCACGTCTAAACATTTGTTATGAAGGAACACAACTGCAGATTTCTTATAGTTTGAATATTTATTATAAAAAGTAAAAGGTATTGACTTTAAGTAATAAACGATAACTGAAGTCCACAATTATAGGCACTGTAGCTTTAAGTAGTAAACGATAACTGAAGTCCACAATTATAGGCACTGTAGCTTTAAGTAGTAAACGATAACTGAAGTCCACAATTATAGGCACTGTAGCTTTAAGTAGTAAACGATAACTGAAGTCCACAATTATAGGCACTGTAGCTTTAAGTAGTAAACGATAACGGAAGTCCACAATTATAGGCACTGTAGCTTTAAGTAGTAAACGATAACTGAAGTCCACAATTATAGGCACTGTAGCTTTAAGTAGTAAACGGTAGTAATTAGCAGACACTGAATCAGAAAGAGTCTCTTAGTAGCATTAATGAATTAGGTGATAAGAAGTTACAATAGCTGTTCCATAGACTTTAACTGAAGCAAGACAGATGCAGCTAACTGAGATAAAGTATGAGTTGAAGTTAGCTGTAACGGGTTTGTTTTATCGAAGGACTTTGGAGACAGGAAATAACAGCTTTGAGATGCAACGCTTATCACAGAGGTTTTACTTAGCTTCCGGCACATAGAACATTGGTTCCCGAGATCTCCTCAGAGGCGGTTATCCTGAATGGAGAGAGTTCAGCTTTAGTCGTGGATGAGGAGAGGTGAAGGGAACTTGAAGTCTTCCAGTCCGGTCCGGTAACGGAGGGCTTTCACAACGATGTTGTAGCCGGTTCGTGAGTACGGAACGTAGTTCAATAATCCAGCGTCGATCAGCTGGTGCGGTCGGATTAAATAAGGAGATCATGTCATAAAGGGGTGTGGCTAGGCTCCGTGGAACCAGGAAGTAAGAGGATACCATAGTTAAGGCATGACATCTTCAATCCCTCAAGCATGAGCTGAAACTTTATAAAGGTGCAAGATGATCTGAGCTTTAATGGTTCAGGTTGGCTTTTATACAATTCTTCAGGCCAGAGGAACACCCCCTGGACCTGATGGGGCACAGGAACACAAAGGACATAAACTAATCAGAACAAACATATAGTCTGTGGCACGCCCATGTACAGCACACAATCCCTCCCCTCTGCTTGGGAGATAATTGAGTAAAGTCCTGTAAGTAACTCAATTATCTCCAAGCAGAAAACCCACATATTCCCAAAGTTCAGAAAGTACCCCAAAACATAACATACCCCCAAATGTTACACTGTTGATCAGAGCAGGGGTTTAAAAGTTTCATGGAAGTCTCTTTTTGACCGGCTGCAAGCATGGCTTCATACCCAAAACAGTTCCAGGGAATTAGGGCCAGCGGTCGGTCTCTCTTTGTGGAGTACAAAAGTACTTACATTGGAGCCTTTTAAAGTGTATTGGGCAAGGTATATTGCAGGGCCCATAGTCACAGGGTAGGAGGCTGGCAAACAGGCCCCTCCAAAAACTTGTGGCAAACTCACAGAAAAAGGGGAGTTTATCACATTCATGTATGGTGTGGAAACACAAAATTAACATGGTGTATAAAGGTACATAAAGGTGAATTTCAAAGATAAAAAAGCCATTTATCGGGGGGCGGGGCCTGAACGGGGAGCCGAGCAGACACGCTTTTCGAGAGCTCCCGAGACTGGGCCCTATTTTCGACGGAAAACGAGGGGAAACCCACCCAATCTGGACCCTCAGCACACCAAAACTGGCACTGAGACAACAGGGGTACAGAGGGGCACTTTACAGACTCACTAACCTGCTGGGAATCCGGGCTGAGACCTTGGGGCCTACAACGCATGGTGGTGAGGAGAGACGGCCGCTCTCCCAACCTACCAAACCAAGCGGCACCCGCAGCATCAGGCCCCTCTACCCCCCCCCCCCCCTTGGACCAGTGGGGGTTATCCTGGTCCATTCAAGCAAATAACTTAAGCCAAACTTAGCTGCAACAGAAGTAAGCTGCCAAACGCACGAGACACAAAGACAAGCAGACGCACATAAAATGGCGACCACAGGCCATGTTGCAGAGCACGCTCCCACTCCGCCTCTACATGAGCGACTGGACGCACTGTTCCGCCGATTCTGGGAGAAGCTGAACAGCCGGACGGCACATATAACCCCGCAACACGGAGAAGAGGTGAGGTGGTCTCAGACAGAGAGGCAGGGCGGGCTGACCCCGAGAAAAGCCGCTGTGCACCGACAGACGGCCCACCCATGCAGGCAGGGGAACAGAAGGAGACCCCCTCCTATACACCGGCCACACCGCAGGAGAGCCGCCCGCTGCTGGCGGCGGTCTACCACCTGGGCCCTCCGCAGCGCCCGTCATGGGAAAGACCCGGCCCCAAGTGGCAACCGAGTCCGTGGCCACATGGTGCGTACCCCACTTGCTGCCAGGAAAAAGGGAGAAGCCCCCTGCCGCAATCACCTCCACTCCCCGCTGACCCACCTGAAATCTATGCCGGAATCCAGGACCAGAGAGATCCCGAACGGCCGACACGCGCCCGATCGCACTAAAAGAGCCATCAGAACGGGCATAGGGTGAGGCAAGCTGGACTTATACAGGCCCCGGCCTGCAACTAACAACTCAGCCCAAAACGCAGAGACTAACCTTAAACCGAACTGAGCTATAGAATTTATTGCATGCCTCCTTTCGTAGTAATCAGACCAAACCGCATGTATCACATACCACATCCCTACCAAGGGAATACACTCACCTGACACAATCAGCAATTCGCAGGCACCACACATACAGATAACGCACCAGCTTGAACCCGAGAATGCCCTGCTCAGCAAACTCGGATAGGGTAATTTCACTCACAAGAATAGCGGTAAAACCTCAGCATGCTCACACATAGTATCACACTCCTGTGTTACTCTCCTTGTCACGCATTGTTGCAACTCGATCTAATGAGTGTTTGTGCTCCATCACCTTAAGCAGCAATCTCACTATCATAACATAATAGCTTGTTATGCCCTTCTTTAATGACTGGCAATGCCACACCAGCTGACACACGGTTTAACTCACTTGTATATATAATGTTGGAATATTTAGAACCGTTCACGCACTGTTAACCTAACATGCTATATACTTGACCAAACAACCCTGAGATATTCTTATTAAGCCTGTTGTAAATTCTTAGCGAGTTTTAATCTATGCTATAATATGACAATCACTCGCCTGTTACTGCTAAGAACACACATTATTAAGCCATGTTTATCACACTGAATGTCCATCACCTTAACCTTTTTACTTTATTATGTACTCTCTCAGTTAAGCTTGTTTATATAATATAAAATGAGGCCGTTAATCTTAGGAGATATTGCAATTTACCATGATGTGTACAACCTGTATGACCCCTGCATGTCTCCCTCTCTTTATTCTGTACCACCATAACCACATGCCTCAATAAAATAAAGATTGACAAAAAAAAAAAAAAAAGCCATTTATCAGAAGAGAATGGGAGGAGAAAAGTCTTAAGAAAACGAGGTCTGTGAAACAAGATTTTATTTGTCAAGACATATTTATGGTTTATGTACAAGAGTCCAAATACATCAGGAAAGGAACCAACAATATATATAAATATATATATATATATATATATATATATAGACCTTATAGCGCTCAAGTCCTTAAAAAGGGGTCCTTGAATATATTTCAAATATTGATATGCCTTAAATGGAACCTGGAAAAAACTATTAAGTCAACTCCAGGATATATAAGCTGCTAAAATTAATAAAAGCCCTCAAAAAAACGCCCAAGGAGTGTAATGAGGGCAATAAGCAATTCCAGACAGGGCCGGACTGGGAATGAAAAGCAGCCCTGGAAAAAAATTATATACCAGCCCCATAATGCATCGCGCCAGTATAGTGTGCAGATATGAAGCGGAAAAATTTACCTGAAAATGATCACTCAAACATGAAAGAAAGCACTCATAGGGTTTCAAAATAAACAAAAGAGCGGATTTGCTGTAAGCAGACGTGCATTTGCATATCATCAATGTTTCCGTACAGCTACCTTGACATATTAAGGAAAGTTTCGTAATTGGACTGAAATTGTGAATGAATGCTATTGCACAGCAGTAAAAAAAAACGCTGTTGCTCATTTTGAAGTAACAAGAGTGTGCTCTTCACTTTGGCTGACAACTGGATGATCTCAGTCAACGCCAATTCAATTCCCATAGGAAAGCATTGGGAGGCTATGGCGCATGTGTGGCAAAACGCTGTGCTTCACTGTTGCAATTTGCACCTCTGTGGTCTAAGTGTTCATCTGGGTAGCCACAATTCCTATGGCCGACCCACGAGGTGGCGGCAATCTTGTTCACGTGGACCAAAACCGCGAATAGACTTCAGGGAGACTTAGCCGCAAATGCCCTGGAACTGTTTTCGGCATGAAAACTTCGTGTTTCCTGGTCGGTCCTCCAGCGGCACTTTGCCGCGATTCTATCGAACTATTTTCGGCTAATGGACCATGCTTGCGGTCGGTAAAAACTATGACTTCCATAACATTTCTGAACCCCTGAACTGACCTGGGTGATTTTTGGATATGTTGGTCACCCAGATCAGGGCTATCAGGGGATGTAACATTTGTGTGGTTTTATGTATTTTTAGGGTACTTTTGTTTTTGTTTTTTTAAAATGTATGTTTTTTCTGTGCTTGGATATAATTGAATTAGAATTAGTACAGTTACTGATCCAATTATCTCCCAAGCAGGGAGGAGGGATTGTATGTTTGTTATGGGAGTGTCAAGCATTTAATCACTGTTCTTATTGGTCTGTGTCTTTGTGTTGGAGTCCCCAACAAGGTCCATGTGGGCATACCCCTTGCATGGGGATTGTCATAAAAGGCCAAGTGTGGCTCCCATTAAATTGAGATTTGTTTACCTGGGGATTTCTATATCACAATACTCCCTATGTATAATCAGTAGCTCTTATAAGAGCTGTTCCTGCTACACTCTAGGAGAGGTCTACCCACTGGAAGCTGGATCCTGGTCTTGGGTACAGGGTGGGTGGAGGACAGTGAGACCCCAACTAAGTTGCGGCGGTTCGTGGGGTTTATGGTAGTTATGGTGTTCCAATACAGGGATTATGGTGCTTGCAATCTACTAGAAAGCAGCGATTGACGGAGGTACCCGGTCGGGGTGCCAGGCGGTCCTTCACACATTGCATCAATGCATCTCTATGGGGAGTGTTCAGCACCTCCATGCAGAGAGTGGAGATGCTCAACATAGGTGCTGCACAATGTGCAGCACTGGACTAGGAAGCAGCTCTAGTGGCTGTCTGAGTGACGGTCACTAGAGATGTTCCTAGGCAGCAATGTAAACACTGCATTTTCTCTGAAAATGTAGCATTTCCAGTGCTCAGCCTTCAGGGACAGGCTATAGACAGCAGAACCCCTACAATAAACTGTAGTAGTTCTGGTGGCTATAGTATCCCTTTAATACAAAGTCTTTCTCTCACCGGTCAACTCTAAATTACAGGGAGAGCAGGAGACACAAGTGAAGATGCACTTTGTTTGTGTCTTTCTCCCCCAAGCCCCTTTCATGTGTCTCTTAGCCCCAGCCCCTTTGTCTCTTTCTCCCCTTCCCCAGCCCTTCTGTTAGTCTCTTTCCCAGGCTGCAGCACCTCTGCGTGTCTCTTTCTCCACGGCTCATGTGTGTGTTTCATTCTCCCCTTCCCCAGCCCTTCTGTGAGTCTCTTTCCCAGGCCCCAGCACCTCTGTGTGTGTCTTTCCACACAGCTCCTGTATGTGTCTCATTCTCCCCTTCCCTAGTATCTCTGTGTGTCTTTTATTCATCTTTCTCAGCACCTCTGTCTCTTTCTTCCAGACCCCTCCGTGTCTTTTTTCTCCACAGACTCTCCATGTGTCCTTTTACTCCCCTGCCCCTCCATGTGTCTCATTACCCCTCAGCACCTCCATGTGTGTTATTAGCCCCCCAGGTGTCTCATTAGCCCCTCAGCTCCTCCATGCATCACATCAGCCCCCATTTGTCCCATTAGCTCCCTCCCAGCCTTGAATGTGTCCCATTAGACCTCCAATGTGTCTCAGTAGCCCCCCATCTGTCCTATTAGCCCCCCAGCCCCCCATGTGTCCTATTAGCCCTACCTCCCAGCCCTCCATGTGTCCCTATACCCCCTCCCAGCCCTTGATGCATCCCATTAGTCCCCTCCCAGCCCTGTATGTCTTAATAGCCATCCCATGTGTCTCAGCAGCATCCCCACATGTGTCCCATGAGCCTCCCCATGTGTCCCATTAGCACCGAGCCCTCCATGTGTCCTATTACCCCTCTCTCCCAGCTCCACGTGTCCCACAAGCCCCCCAGCCCTTCATTTGTTCCTATACATCCCTTCCAGCCCTTCATGTGTCCCTATACCACCTCCAGCCCTTCTTGTGTCCCTATAGTTCCCCCAGCCCTCCATGTGTCCCTATACCCTTCCCAGCCATTCATGTGTCCCTATAGCCTCCTCACCATCCCCATGTGTCCCTATAGCCCCCAAGCCCCATGTGTCCCTATAGCACCCCCAGCCCCATGTGTCCCATTATAGCCCCCTCCCCAGCCCATATGTGTCTCTATAGCCCCCCAGCCCCTATGTATCCCATTATAGCCCCTTCCCCAGCCCCCATGTGTCCCATTGTAGCCCCCATGTGTCCCATTATAGACCCCAGCCCCATGTGTCCCATTATAGCCCCCTCCCCAGCCCCCATGTGTCCCATGATAGCCCCCTTCCCAGCCCCCATGTGTCCCATTATAGACCCCAGCCCCCATGTGTCCCATGATAGCCCCCTCCCCAGCCCCCATGTGTCCCATTACAGCCCCCTCCCTAGCCCCCATGTGTCCCATTATAGCCCCCTCCCTAGCCCCCATGTGTCCCATTATAGCCCCCTCCCTAGCCCCCATGTGTCCCATTATAACCCCTCCCCAGCCCCCATTTTCTTGGTTGCTTGGGAAAATAAATTACCAATGGGCCAACTAGAATGATGAAACCAGATTTACTAACCTTGCTGAAATATACGAGTAAAACACTTAATAAATGGAAGAATGTGGAGGTATCATGGTGGGGAAGAATTAATATATTAAAAGCATACATTTATCCAAAGTGGGTTTATCTCTTCCGCATGGTACCTCTACATTGCCCAGATAGCTGGTTAACCCTGGTCCGATTGATTTTTAACAAGTTTATTTGGACAGGGAAACATCCACGTATTAGTTCTAATAGACTGGCTCTAAAGATTAGCCAAGGAGGCTTGAGTATTCCACAGTTACAACAAACTTGGAAAGCATGTAATATTGCACAAGCAATAATCACCCAATCTGATAATGCATAGAACCAAATATGGTATAAAATGGAACAATTATTATATAACAAAGGAGATCAGAAAGGGGAAATAAGTACCTTATTCTGGACAAATAGGGGTAAAAATAAATCTAGGTATAGTTTCATATCTATTAGTTTAATTCTAAATAATATATTAACCATATGGAACAAACTTAGAAAGGATTTAGAAATACAAGATACAAAAACTACTAGTCTCCTCATACGTCACTTAAACAGTGACATTAATGAAACTGATGATATAGTGAAAAATTGTAAATTCAAACTTTGACACTTTAAAGATGGAATACAAAATTGATAGCAAATATTTTTTTTTTCGAAATTTAAGAGTCATTACAAGCGAAGGAAGTCAATACACAGTACAAATGTTACATTTTGAGACAATGACACATAATAATTTTCAGCATTGTAGTGGTTGTACAGTGGAAACACATTAATGCGACTGTTTCATATGACATCCATGTACATAATGTGTGTCTCTATATACTAAGGTCTAATATGGGGTTCAAGACATAGTGGTAGGAGTGGAGTGCTTCCCCACTCTGATTTGTGTCTAGGGTGGTGTAACCCCCGGGCATTGTGCGTCGATGGGGGTGGTTTGGGGAGTATCATCGGTGGGTTTGGCAGTGCTTTTTAACCCAGCTAGGGTTTGTATATGTTTGTCGGTGATTGAAGACAAAGGTGCCTGCCCAGCATCTTAGTCTGCTAGGCTCCTATACAGGATCGCTTCCTGTGGGGACGTGTACGATGGGGAGTTATGTTTGAGCAAGAAGAAGTTTAAACTGGGTTTTTCCTGAGGAATGTACACCAGGGGCCCATGTGAGGGTGTAAAAATGGTAGTATTTTGACATGGAGTAGCACGTTTTCTTGTCTGGTGGTTTCAACTTTCTGAATCCAGTCCCTTATAGATGGTGAATTTGGTTTCTTCCAAAACAGTGGAATCAGTTGGTTCGCTGCTGTAATTAGGTGTTGGAACAGGGATGTCTTAACTTGTTGTAGGTTACTTTGGAGTAGGAGGAATAGATACGTTTCGGGTGTTAAGGGAATTGTTACTTCAAGGATTGTTTGGACTAGCCCTGCAACCCTTAACCAAAACTTCTGTTTTTCCGGGCATGCCCACCATATGTGTGCCAAGCTGCCATCTGGTTGCTGGCATCTCCATCAGCGGTTGGTCGTGTGTGGGAACAATGTTAGCTTTGCAGGTGTGTTGTGCCAGCTGACTATTCTCTTGTAGTTGTTCTCTTGAGCTGCTAAGTTCCGAGATGAGGTGTGTATGAGCCTGAATATTTTGTGCCATTGTTCGGTTGTGAAAGATATTAAGTTCTTTTTCCCAATTAGATGTGTAGACCAGGAAGTGGTTGGGTTGGGTGATGGATAGTAATGTGTACATTTTGATAGAATGTGTGCTACATTGGTATTCAAAGGCTGTGTACATCCGGGGTCCCTCATTTGTGTATCGTCCGATCTGGATGAAATGTACTAAGTGGTTGTATTGAAATTTTCATAGGGCAGAATGGGTCTAATTCGGGAGGAAAGTGAGCAGCGGTTTAACCCAGGCATCATCTACTAGATCTCCTAACATCAGGTAGGGGGTGGTATGGTAGTCCTGGTACGTTTTTCCGGTTTTCCATGCTTTGAATAGTGGGTTGTGAGATATCGGGAATAGTGGAGATGGATATGGTAATATAAGTTTGTGGTTTCTCATGTGGGCCCACATACTCAAAGTTGGTGTTATGGTCGGGTGTGCCTGGTGGCGTAGGAGGGTCAGTCCGGATTTATGCCATGGAATTGTGTAGATGGGGACCCTGAAGAAAGAGTCTTCTGGTTGTACCTACTGTTTAATAGAGCCCGCCTCTGACCAGTCATATGCTCTGGCCATCAGGACAGCTTTATGGTATGCTTCTATATCTGGAAGGCCCAAACCTCCGCTCGCCTTTGGCCTTGTGAGTAGGGGGTAGGGTAATCTGGGGTGTTTGTGGGACCAAATGAAGGCAGTAAACATTTTGCGTAACGTGGTGAACAGGAGTTTAGGCAAGGCTATGGGCAACACCTGCAGTAGGTGTAGTAGTTGAGGCAGAACGTTCATCTTCAAGATGTTCAGTCTACTGAACCATCCGAAGTGAGGCTTGTTCCAGGTGGACAGGTCTTTTGAAATGGATTTGATTAGCTGTGGGAAATAGCTTTCATACACTTGTGTGAGCGAGCTTGGGATCGAGACCCCCAAGTATTTGAGGGAATTTGCCGCCCATGAGAAGGTGTAGGATTGCTGCAGTGACAATTTGGTAGCTGGCTGTATGTGGAGTGGGGGAATTTTGCATTTGCTAAGGTTGACTTGGAAGTTAGAGAGTTTGATGTATAGTGTAATTTTCTGCATAATATGGGGTACGGAGTTGATAGGTTCTGAGATCATGAACAGCATGTCGTCTGCTAATGCCACCCGCTCATATGCCATGGATGGCAGGATTGTCATGTATGCCCTGGAGGAAGGGTTCCAGGACTAGAATAAATAGTAGGGGGAGGGAGGGGAGAGGGCACCCCTGTCTTGTGCAATTTTAAATAGTGACTGGGTCTGATAACTGTCCATTTATGCGCAGTCTTGCTGTTGGTGTGGAGTGCTCTGAGCCAGCTCAACCAATTGGGGCCATGTGTTGTAGTGTTGTCATCATTAGGGTCCAGTCTACTCTGTCAAAAGCCTTCTCTGCATCAATTGACAGCAGCAGGCGGGTACCCTCAGAGATTTTAGAGAAGTTAATCAAATTCAGTATTTTGATTGTATTGTGTTTTGCCTCCCTGCCTGGTATGAAGCCCAATTGGTCGGGGTGGACCAGGTCGGGAAGTAGGGGGTGTAAGCGGTTTGCCAGTATTTTTGTAAACAGCATTAGGTCTACGTTGATAAGCGAGGTGGGTCTGTAGCTCCCACAGAGGGTATGATCTTTCCCCGGTTTTGGTAGGTAATTGTGGCATTCAATCTTTGCTGGAGGAGCGATGGTGTCTTAAGAAGGGAATTTAATGAATTGAGGGAGTGTGGGGATAGTGAGGATGAGAATGTTTTATAGAATTTTGCAGTGAGACCATCCGGGCCCATTTTTTTCCGAGGGGTAGGATTTTTATTACAGCAAAAAATTCATTGCTCGTTATAGGAAGATCCAAGGAGCGCTGAACATTCGCTGGTATTGTGGATTTGACCCGTTGCGTGAGGAAGCCTCGGATTTCCGTGTGTGAGGGTGTGGTAGCTCTTAGGTTGTATAGTGTAGAGTAAAAATATCGGAAAGATGTAGTTATGTCTGTCATTAAGTGGTCATTTAC
The DNA here is from genome assembly GCF_036172605.1 of Pelobates fuscus. Lineage (NCBI taxonomy): Eukaryota > Metazoa > Chordata > Amphibia > Anura > Pelobatidae > Pelobates > Pelobates fuscus. The sequence goes on along the minus strand of NC_086317.1, from coordinate 381,547,317 downwards.
TTAAAGATAAAACAAACAAACTAGTTAAACTCGAAAAAAAAATAGAAATGTTATAAAGAAAATGGTATCTAGACTTTTATGAAAGAGATTCTGAAAGTCTTATCCGTTTCACTATTAATAAATGGTAAAACGACATAAATACTAATATAAGTTATGAAGAATGGAAAAATTCCTTAGCTATTGTTTCTAAGAATATACATTGTCTTAATTTATCCTAGGTACAGTATAAGATCATGAATAGATGGTACTTAACTCCAAGCAGATTAGTAAAAATTCATTTAAATATTTCTGACAAATGCTGGAGATGTGATCTTCATAAAGGAGGGTTGATACATATTTTGTGGGAATGTGGGTCAATATTTCTTTTTTGGAGTATGTTGGCCATTAAAATAAAAAAGCTGGAGGGGTGGAGCTTGCCTACTGGTCGGATCAGGCATATTTTGTCAGAGCTCCTGCATCTGACGCTGAATACCGAGACTAGCTGCAGGCTATATGATTATTAGGACCCAGAAAGATACTCACCCCGTTAGGCTGCCGGTGGTGTACCCGGGGATACCTCTCATGAGCCCATCTGACATTGAATCACCCGGACTGAGGCTTGTGGCCTACTCGCGCTTGAGCTGGGGTGAGACGGCCGCTCTCCCAGTTCTCCAACGGACGCATTGCTGTCGTGCCCCCCCTCTGGACCAGCGGGGGTTATCCCGGTCCCCACTGATGACCACCACTATCCACCATTGCCTTCCAACACCTGCAATGACTGAGGTCCTGGACAGGGACGGTTTCCCCAAGATGGCAGACATGCTACCACCTCGTGCACAGCAACTTACCATGCTCCGGCAGAGCCAATGTGAGCAAATCCTGCAGCGCCTGGCTGGGACTTTTGAAACATTCTGGTCCAAGTTAGCAGCTCACCTTGAATTGTCACAGGCTCCGGTTGAGGTGAGAGAGCGGAGAAAGGAGGGAAGGGAGAAGAGCGGGCCTTCTCTGGACGCTCCTGCCGCAACAGTGTTGCAGTCTCACAAGCTGGTCCAACATGGGCTGAGGGCTGACAAGGATCTACTCCCAAAGCATCATCCGTCGACGTGGAAGATCCAATGCCGCAGGCGGCAACAGCCCATCGGGATCCACCGTCATCCCCCGCAAGGGAAGAACTCGGCCTCCTATTCAAGCGCCCAAGTTCACGGTACAAGGATGCAGGCCTTCATAGTGGCCTGGGGCAGTGGGGAGGTCTGGCTCGGACTCTGCCTCATGATGCCGCTCAGCTCACTCTGCCCACCACCAAGACAGAGCATCGGCTGACTTGGGACATTGCACCTCAAACCCTGGAATAGACGGTAGCCTGACTTCCACACTAGTTTTACTCTCCTACCCATGGAATGCCTGTCTGCATCTACAGTGTCCCACATGATTAGGCTCACAGCAAGCATCACTTTTTCTTTAATTTGCTTATGTCTATTGTCTACTTGATATATCAACGCTTTTCTTTTCTGTTTTATGGGGGGATGTTGTGGCACGCAGCCTTTTATAGTACATACGTTGGCTGCTGTACCACTGCCTAATGGAGGTGCATACCCCGACATATAGTCTTAGAACCTACCAGTCTTTCCTGAGGCCATAAAGGAGCATCAAACTGACATTTTGCAGTAGCTCACGTTCCCGCGCTTAACTTGGGGAGCTGGTGCCCACCTTCTGTATGGTGTTAGCATTTACAGGACTGTGGACCCAGTGGTATTTCTTTAATCTCTTAAGAGAACTCGCATACTACCAATCATGGGCATAGTGCCCCTACTCTCATTCTGTTTATGCAACCAATACCTAGGTCTCAACTCCAGCCTGTAAGCCTTCTATAAGCCAGCACCAGTACTGTGTTTTTCTAGCCTGAATAACCAATCTATGTACCTAGCATGTTCTATATTTTTAGCCTGTTTAAAATATAAAATTGTGCATTTACGCACGATTATCCCAGATGCAAAGCGTGATAAAACGCTTGAGGATTGCCGTTGGGGTACCTCAAGCTTGTTGTAATTTTCTTATGCACTGCAAAAATGTAAACTCAAATTAAAATAAATAAATAAACATTTATTTATTTATTTTTAAAAGCTGACTAATATTGAGATTGATTTACTTTCAAGTATTTTTCTGTTACATCTAAATATACATCAAATCTTTGGGCAATTTTCTGCATTAAGAAAGACTGAATGAAGAGAGCGCGAAAAATAGCTATATTAAAACAGCAAACGCTGTAAATTACTGTACTTACAAATAGACCGCAAACTTAAAGAAGGCAACGTAATCACACTGTGATTTGCAATTTTCTGCATTAGTTATACACATATTGATGGCTGCGAAATGACTGGTGGCAAGGACTGGAAATCTTTTAAGGTTCCATGCTGGGACCTAGTTAAATAACAACTGGTATATCAGTTAAAGATGGAAATGGGAATTACACCAGCAGCTAGGAAAAGGCTGAAGGAATGGCTGTTTAAAATAGAACAGATCTAATTATTTTGAATTAATCCCCTGAATGGAATAGAATAGAATAGAATTTGAGTTGACAGGTAATAAGATATATTGAAGCCCAAGACACTCTAGTCTCACCTGCAGGGAAAATTTAAGAATAGTTATATAATGCCAAATGTTGTTTTGTGATGTTGTGTCCGTTATGAGAGGTAATATTTAAATTTAGTATATGAGCAATGTGTTAAAGCAATGGTTATACAAAAAGTCCTAACACTATGTTATTAATATAAACACCTATAACTGTATCTTCGATGTATTGTATTGTTTTTGATTGTATATTAACCCCTTAAGGACCGGACTGTTTTTGCGATGTTGTACATTTGCGACCAGGCATCTTTTTACACTTTTTTGGTGTTTGTGTTTAGCTGTAATTTTCCGCTCTCTCATTTACTGTTCCCATACAAATTATATATTGTTTTTTTCAGGACAAAAGGGGCTTTCTTTACATACCATTATTTATATAATCTCATGTAATTTAATTTTAAAAAAATGAAAAAATATGATGAAAAATTGAAAAAAATACATGTTGTTTGACTTTTATGTGAAAAATCTTTTACTCATCTACAAAAGCGAATGAAAAAAACTGCTAAATAGATTCAAAATTTTGTCCTGAGTTTAAAAATACCCAGTGTTTACATGCTTTTTGCTATTTGTTTGCATGTTATAGGGCTATAAGTACAAGTAGGATATTGCGGTTTCAAAACATAAATTTTTAAAATGTATCAATAGTGACATTGTAACACTATTATCTGTCATAAATCGCTGAATAACACCCCACATGTACATATTTTTTTTTAAAGTAGACAACCCAGGGTATTCAATATGGGGTATGTCCAGTCTTTTTTAGTAGCCACTTAGTCGCAAACACTGGCCAAAGTTAGTGTTCATATTTGTTTGTGTGTGAAAAAAGTAAAAACTAAATTGAACGCTAATTTTGGCCAGTGTTTGTGACTAAGTGGTTACTAAAAAAGACTGGACATACCCCATTTGCAATACCTTGGGTTGTCTTCTTTTGCAAATGGTATGCCATCATGGGGGTAATTCTCATTCCTGGGCTACCATACGCTCTCAAAGGCAACGTAACCAACCTGGCCATTTTCAATGTAAAAATATTTGACCCATATATTTGACCCTGTAACTTTCAAAAACGCTATAAATTCTGTACATGGGGGGTACTGTTATACTCAGGAGACTTTGCTGAACACAAATATTAGTGTTTCAAAACTGGAAAATGTATCACAACAATTATATCATCAGTAAAAGTGCTGTTTGTGTGTGAAAAATGAAAAAAGTGACAATATCATCGCTGTGATATGTTTTACTGTTTTGAATCACTAATATTTGTGTTCAGCGAAGTCTCCCGAGTAAAACAGTAACCCCCATGTACAGGTTTTAGGGTGTCATAGAACGTTACAGGGTAAAATACAGTGATAGCAAATTAAATTCTCTGGACTTTCGGCCTGGGTTGGCAGGCAGGTCCCTTAAATTGCAATTAATAAAATAACGTAATTATGTAAAAATATTACATAAATACGCACGTAGAATTTAAATATATATGCATATTTGTATATTTGAAGTCTACGTGTATATTTATATAATTATTTATGTAATTTTGTATATGGCCACATGAATAGTTTGTATTCTTTTTATTTATTTATATATACATAGATATATATACAATTTCATTCTAAGTGTATTTTGATACAAATATATATATATTAATATCAAAATACAGTTAGAATAAAATTTCGTATAGATATATAATTTAAAAAAAATTATTATTATTTTTACATGTTTAATTGAATTTAAATTACTTATTATTTGTATTTTATAATAATATATATATATACAATATATATAGTTATTATATATATTATATATATACACGTGTGTAATTTAATTATAAGTGTATTTTTATATTAATCTATGTACATATTAATATAAAAATACACTTAGTATGACATTATATATGATATATAGACATATATTATATACATATAATATATGTCTATATATTATATATATATATACACATATATCATTTTTTTTTTAAATTAACATTAACTTAATTTTTTTAATGATTTTACACTAGCAGGGAGACTGTCTGTCAGCACAGACAGTCCCCCTGCAGGCAGACACATGGACACGTATTGTGACCATGTGGTCGCCCTGTTGAGCGATCACATGGCCCCAGGGGTCCTAATTCACCATGGGGAGACTGTCTGGGCTGCAGCCAGTCTCCCCACACCGGGACCAACGCCGATCGCCGCCGGGGGAACGACGGCGATCGGGTAAGTACATCTTAAAGTAAGGACGGTTCAGGACCGTCATCGGTCGGCAACGCAAAAATGCCGATGACGGTCCTGAACCGTCCTCCGTCCTTAAGGGGTTAATAACCAAAACAAATTTATAAAACAAAGAACAAATATGAAAAAATAAGTTTCCTAGAACTTCTGGGTATTTGACTTGGCTTGTAGAATGTTCCCTCTGATTTCTGCTCTTTCTTACCTTTTTTTTTGTTTTTTTCTATATTCTTGTTGAGCCTCCCTACCACTAATCCTTGAATCATTCTGGGCTACTATTTTTGCCTGATTGCAGGTTTGTTTTTCCTTATTATAGGAACTGTGTTATGCCTGGCCAGTCTAAGGTAATCTGTTGCTGTGCTTAGACTGGCCTGTTTTACTTTGTCCTATCTTTTTAGATAGGTGTATGAGTCTTATGTCAGGAGACTATGGCATTGTAAGCGTTAATTAGCTGTGAAGAGATTGCTATTGAAAGGACTCTTTGGTGATTTGATACTTAGGAGTCAAGACTTGTGAGCTTGCAATCTCAAATCAACTACATATAGAGTAATGCTTTGTTACTGCCCAATACATTTTTCATATATTTTTAATGCTTGAAAGGACTTTATATTTGGAATAACATTTGTTGTATACTGTGATGGACCGCCGGGCTCCCCGACTGGGTACCTCCGCCAATCGTGCATCCTAGTAGTCGCCGAGTACCATAAGCACCGCACCGGACACCATAAGCATTGTAGCCCCCTTAGCCGCCGCAGCTTGGTTGGGGTCTCGCCGTCCCTTCCCACCCAGGACCAACACCTGGATCCAGCTCCCAGTGAGAAGACCTCTCCTCCGAGAGAGTGCAGCAGGTATAGCAGTAATTATAGCAGTATAGCTGTTCCCCCCACACATTAACCAAGGCTTAATGCTGGGAGTAGTGATCTGTTTTATTCAGGGCCACACACGCCCTTTTATGCTAACCCAATTCAAGGGGTTTCTTACACCAAACAACAGGGTAATCCCTCACCTGTACCTGAAAGATAATTGAGTAAGGAACTGTACAAACTCAATTATCTCCAGGCACAGAAAACACACATTTTACAGACACCCAAAAAGTACCCCCAAAACACATGAAAATCCCACAAAAGTCACATCCCCTGATAGCCCTGATCTGGGTGACCAACATATCCAAAAATCACACAGATCGATTCAGGGGTTCGGGTTTTCCATGGAAGTCATAATTTTACCGACTGCACACGAGGCTCCTGCCCAAAATAGTTCAGGGGATAAGTGGTAGTGGTCGGTCAAGTTCATTAGTTTAAAAACGAACAAACTACCGAACGTAGTTAATAGTCATACCGTGGAGCTTGTTCCCCTCATCCAGACGAACGATTCCACCGTACAGTGCCCTTCCACTCTGTACCGAACCAAACTTGTGGAAGTTCAGTGGTGTTCGGGAGTTCGAGTGTCCGATTTCAGTTCCATGCACTCAACGACCAAACACCACTGCGTGCATTCACGGGAACAAGATGGTTGTTCGGCCAAACGAACGGTGGCCACCCAGACTAACACTTAGAACACTGCGGGTATAATCATTACAAGATGCTAAAAGGGGTTAACAAGCACCCGGGTGGTCCTTAGTTCGGGAGTTGGTTCGGTTCCCAAACCAATAAGAAAATCCCACAAACCAAGTCTTTTCCCATAGCTTTTACAGGGCCCATCGTCCTCCAGGAGCCCGTGGCGAGGTGACGTTCGCCACATATACTTTTTTTTTTTTTCTCTCAGATTTTTTGGTGTGATACATGTTGGTTTACCTTTTTTGGTGAACTTTGCTAGACAAAGGTCTTCAGCAAGGGTATTGGACAGTCTGTTTTGTTTATTAATCTTCGTTTTTTTTATCTTCTTTAGTTTTAACTTCTACGTCTGCTCACCTATATTTCTCATTCATTACTTAGAATTATAACTTAATTAGTAATCTGATATTTATCCAAAAGACTTGCAAACTCTTTAAATTTGTATAGATCCAGCAAATCCGTAGCGCTGTACAATGGGTGTACTAACAGACAAGTAATTATAATCAGACAAATGGACGCACAGGAACAGAGCGGTTGAGGACCCTGCTTAATGAGCTTACATGCTAGAGGGTCTATGATGTATAATTTTAATTTCCAACACTTCAGATTTTAATGAAAAACCCTGCTATTGTTCTGCATCTGCTTAAAAAAAAGCTCTTCGTAAGGTTTGCCTTAGGATGTACAGATGATGCACCAAAGTAGATTTCAGGATTGACAAATTACCAGGGACTCACATTTTTATCTTACCAAATGATTTCAAATTCCCAGTTAATGACAGAATAGTAGACACATACATTAAGATGAAATAAATAAGAACAGAAACAAATATAGGAAAACCAGCAAACCGAAATATATCTTCAACAAGGCACACAAATGGTGGCTCCAATAACACAAACTTACAATTAAGAATGCCTTAGTTTGTTGACTTCTAGGTGTCTGTAAAAGACTCATAGATTCACATAAAGCAGTGGAATCATCAGGGGGCCCAAAGAGTGGTGTTTTAATTGGGAAAGGCAGAGGCATGGCTCTTAAAGAGACAGCAGGAGTCCCTACATGCTGGTATTGCAAATCAATAAAACACTTAGCACTTACATTTGCTCTAAAACCGGACTACATTACCCTAACATAGATTTAACCCTGTTGACTGCCATATGGATGAGTAACAAATGCCATTATTCAAAAGGTTGATTTACCTCAAAAGCATTTTAAAATTCAAATGCCGTTTTTTTTTTCTATAAAGTCTATATTTTGCAATGATGACAGCAACTGATAAAAGGCAAAGCTATTGTAAACTAGTTGCTTCATTGCGCGAGAGAAAATATCCAGCTTATTGCCATGTAGCATTTTTCTTTTTAAACATTATTTAGTTGGTGTTGATTCATATGAAAGTGTCTCTCTCAAATTGTACATTTTTTGCCTCTGTGACTTTAATTGAATGCAAATTTGCACTAGCAATTTATCACTGCATTTAAGAAAGGTGGGCCCCAAAACAAGTGTGCTTGTGTATAATAAATTTGTTGAGGACCCACAAGAAACTACATTGTGTACATTGACCATTTCTTAATATGAATAGAGGGACACCAATCCAGTTTTCGATAGAAGAGAAACACTGATAATTCTAATAATAGAGTTGATATGAACCCTCATTATCTAGAATATCATACCCTGGGTAAAATGCAATATGTTACATCTCATAATCCATTATCTCACATTGTATTGTCACAATCCACGATGTTCCGTCCTCTTATAATTGTATGTGCTGTCATAATTTAATCATCTCTAATTCTCTCATAATCCAACATTAACTGTTCTTTCATATTTCAGCAATAACATCCCTGTCACAACACAGCACTAAAACTCCTTTCACAATTCTTCATTAAATGCCCTGTCACATTGAAATATTACATATTTTTTCATAATTCTGAATTGAATGCCCTGTCACATTGAAATATTAGATATTTGAATAATTATTCACTCCATGTGAACGCGAAATTGACTCTGAGAGGTAAAACGTTTCTGTGAAAAATAGTCACCACTGTGCTTGCATATTAAAATTTAGATTTGTGAAAGTTTACACGAGACTCACTGCTTGTTCCAGTGGTATAGAATCAATTATATAGTCAACTATATAGAATAAAATCGCGTCAAAACAGAACTAAGGAACGAACCCATGATTTGTGCTTTTAAAGGCCATTTTATTCTTTCTTTCTTTTTCTGAATCAAATTTTATTTTTCCCTAAACATTTAGGTAAGGGGGCATTCATTTGGTACTGTAAAGAGGCACATAGGACCGTAATACCCTGTTCCAATGGGTCGGGGTCAGTACAGAGAATCTCAAAGGATGTGAGGTCCCTAGTGAGGAGATGGCATGGTGGAACAGAAGATAAACATTCCAGCAGTTGCCTATATCAACTTTTTGGAATTGGGGCTGCAACGGGCTGCAATAGTCATGATGTTTAGAGTAATCCTTTAACCACTTGTTCTGTGATTAAACACCACTTTTGTAAAGAAAATATCCTCAGATGTCTAGACAGAGGGGATTCCTTGCCATTGAGAAAGTGTATGCAGGGGGAATGAGGGAAATGATGTGTGGATTGCAATTCAAAAATGTTTTCAATTTTGTTCTTTTTCTTTCAGTTTTACCATTTCTTGCTTCCTACCAGGGAAATACATTTGTAGTTATTGAAAGTGCAAACAATAGGTGGAATATCTAATTAATTCAACTAAGGATAGTTTATATAGGAAAGAACTACTCTTCTATGGTATTTAGCTAGATGCCATTTTATCACTGCCTGGATTAATTTCCCTCATTCTTGATAAAGGCTCAATAGTAGAGTCAAAACTTTGCTTTAAAGGAACACTATAGGGCCCGGAACCCAAACATGTATTCCTGATTTGCCCCCCCCCCACCACCCTTAGCCCCCATATAAAAGTTTAAAACTCACCTTATTTCCAGCACCGCGCGGGTCCGCCGGCACTGGCTCCACGCGCTTTGTGACATCATCAAAATGGCTGATTTTTAGCCAATCCAATTCTTTCCCTTAGCACTGGATTGGCTAAAATTGGCACGGGGACGGGGCCAAATGCCGTTTTGGCCAATCAGGACCTCCTCATAGAGATGCATTGCATCAATGCATCTCTATGAGGAAAATTCAGCGTCTCCATGCAGAGCATGGTGAGCTGAACGTCAGTGCTGCTTTTTCGGCCGCACTGACCCAGGAAGCTCCTCCAGTGGCCATCTAAGGAGTGGCCACTTGGAGGTGTCCCTAGGGACAATGTAAATACTGCCTTTTCTGTGAAAACACAGTGTTTGCATGAAAAAAGCCTGAAGGGAACTATTATACTCACCAGAACAACTACATTAAGCTGTAGTTGTTCTGGTGACTATAGTGTCCCTTTAATAAAGTCTGCTCACAAATATAGTGCACAGGCATTTTCTCTGATGGATTAACTTTCGTATGAAGGATGGGTGGGCATATTGTAATATGTTTAAGTTATTTTTATGGGCTCTTTATTTATTTCTCTCTCTCTCGTTTTCAATGAGACAGCAGCATAACAAATGTGTAGTTGAACCTTAAGTACATTTGTTCAAGAAAAAAGACAAAACAACTTTCATCAAGGCATGGACTCCATAAGACCTCTGAATATGTCCTGTGGTATCTGGCACAAACACACCAGCAGAAGATCATTCAAGTCCTGCAAGTTACGATGATGGTGCCAGATTGTTGTTCTAGCACATACCACAAATGCAAAATTGGATCAAGATCTGCGGAATATGGAGGTCAAGGCAACACCTTAAACTCTTTGTCATGTTCCTCAAACTTTTTGTGGCAGGGTGCATTATCCTGTTGAAAGAGGCCACTGCCATCAGGGAATACCTTTGCCATAGCCATGAAGAAGTGTACGTGGTCTGCAACAATCTTTAGGTAGGTTGTACATGTCAAAGTAACATCCACATGAATGCTGCGACCCAAGGTTTCCCATCAGAACATTGCCTAAATCATAACACTGCCTCAGCCAGCCTGCCTTCTTCCCACAGTGCATCTGCTCCCAGGTAAACAACTCACATGCACCCGAGCATCCACCTATCCTAATATGATTCATCAGACCAGGCGACCTTCTTTCATTGCTCTAAAGTCCAGTTCTGACACTCATGTCCTCATTGAAGATGATTTTAGTGGTGGAAGGGGGTCATCATGGACACTCAGACCAGTCTGAGGCTACACAAACTGCAATGCATTGTGTGTTCTGGAACCTTTCATCATGGCCAGCATTAGGTTTTTAGCTATTTGAAATACAGTATCTCCTCAATGAGATCTGACCAGATGGGCTAGACTTTACTCCCCATGTACATCAATAAGCTTTGAGCGCCTATAACCCAGATGCTTGTTTACCAGTTGTCCTTCTTGTGCCATGTTTGGTAGGCTCTAATCACTGCATACTGGGAACACCTCACAAGACTTGCTGTTTTGGAAATGCTCTGACCTTGTCTAGCCATCACTATTTGGTCCTTTGTCAAAGTCATTCAGATCTTTTCTCACTTTTCCTGCAACAAACACATGAAATTTAAACATTGACTGTTCACTTGCTGCCTAATATATCCCACCCCTTGACAAGTGCCATTGTAATGATATAATCAATGTTATTCACTTTACCTGTCAGTGGTTTTATTGTTGTGGTTGATCAGTGTATATGTAATGGCTGTTTTAGTAGTGTGTGTGGAACTGCACTCACACTCATAAATTTGAGCCAGGGTGCTTACTGAACCGGAATCAAACACCAGATTTCCAAAAATTAATAAAGTAATAGAGGTCCAGGCACTACTTGGTTCAAGACAGGTACTTTATTAGGAACCACAACAGCAACATTTCGACCCCAAATGTCTTTGTCAAGCTTTGACAAAGACCTTTGGGGTCGAAATGTTGCTGTTGTGGTTCCTAATAAAGTATCTGTCTTGAACCAAGTAGTGCCTGGACCTCTATTACTTTATATCTAATGGCTGGTCCGTAGCCAGAAATGTAATAAAGTCTTAAATAAAGGCAGTTGTGTGAGGAAATACAATGGGACAAAGAAGAAGGAGTCTGGTGACTTTGAGTGAGAACGTGCAAGTCTATATGCACTTAATGAGGGCTAGTGCACAAAACATACAACTAAAATAGTTGTATAATTTTGTTTACAATAACAAGTAAGAAATGAATTAATTTGCTATTTAGGGCAGGAAGGAGGTTGAAGGTCATTAAGGTGTTTATGGCAGTTTTGGGTATTATAAAAAAAATGATGGAGATTTAGACACATATGCTGTATGCGCACATTATCATTCAGTAACGGAGCATTTGTACCCTTTTTGAACCAAACAAAATGTTTGTCAAAGCACAAAAGGGGGAAATAATGCTAGATTTCAATTTCACTAGAAGCTTCAATATTCTCCAAAACCGAGACAGAGATAACAGAAGCTACTATGCACTTCTATTAAAAAAGCAAAAAGCAGGGGGGGGCGTGTCCTGCGACCGCATGGAGTAGTCGCACTGTAACGGAGCTCCGCAGCCACCGAGCCTAAAAGCCGTCAAAAACGAGCCAGACATACCGCAAAACTCACCCATCCGGTCGCCCCAACATCCTAATACAGCATGGCACCATCCAGACAGCTGAAATTGACGGACCCGGTCCGGAACGCCAAAAAAGACCGCCCGCGGCAAAAACAAGATGGCGACGGCGGAACTCCAGAGGCCTCTGACTTTGCAGATGCCGCTGCACTAACCATCGAAGATGCAGACCAGACCCCCCACGGGGACTCTCTGGTAACTAACCACAGCCTCCGTTTAATGCTGCAAGACCTAAAAGAGTCTCTTAGGACCGATTTCAAGCAGATTACCAAAGAACTGCGCGATGATATTCAAGAGCTAGGAGACCGCACTGACCGCCTGGAAACCAAAACGGATGATATGTGCACAGCCCACAACGAGTTGGTGGACCACATACACCGCTTAGAGGAAGATCAAGCAACTCTAAAGCTTAAAATGGCCGATATGGCGGACAGGGCCCGTAGAAATAATCTACGCTTCAGGGGCATAGCTGACACAATCCCGAATGAGGCCCTCCCAAAATTTCTACAAACCCTATGCTCAGCAATAGTACCACAGCTCGGGGCTGAGGCCTGGACGCTGGACAGAGCGCACAGGCTGCCGAGACCGGCCAGGCTAACGGCAGACACGCCGAGAGATGTTATAGTACGCTTCCACTACTACAGCTCAAAAGAAGCAGTCTTGTCCGCGACGAGGAAACTGGAAACGTTACCTGAACCGTACCAAGGACTCAGCATTTTTGCCGATCTCTCCGCAGCTACCATGGCAAGACGACGTGAGTTTATTAATATTACGAAAACCCTGCGCAACCGACAGATCCCGTACAGATGGGGTTACCCTACTAAACTGCTAATTTGGCACAAAGGCAAAACTGAAGTAGTATTAGACCCGGAGGCCGGAATGGCGAAACTTAAAGACTGGGGCCTACATCATAACATGGGCCACAACTCTCCCACGCACACGCAACCAAGGAAGCTGACAGCTGACTGGATGATGGCGGGATCGACTTCGAAAGCAGCAGCACCTTAAGAACTTTGAAGCAGAACCAACCAGGGCCTAGGCCTTGCCGGCTCACTCACTTAAGTATCACTATCTGCAATACGCATTTGATTTACTGAATAACTTATATGCATGTACTCAGGGTTTCCGGTTAAGCCACATCAGTTGACATAACGGTTTTGTTTAATGTTCGGTTTTTAATTGCCACTGACCGTAGCCGTTTTGAGTTATGTTTATAATATAGTAGTTTAGCAACTTGCCTACCCAGCACCCTGTAAACGAAACTAATGTAATCCAGCATAATGTTTACATAAACCAACAGGGTGACTTTTGCCTACGGGGAACCACGCACAGTAATAATTGTTGACCTCCCAACCGGCCCATGAGGTGGATCCCCATATTGAAGTAATGTCTCTCAACGCCACAAGTAAAACCCTTAGCCTACCTAACAGGCGTGGTCGGTACATGTTTGGGGAGCCGGTATGGTGTACACCCCAGATTCGATACCATTGGGACATGTATCTCCTAAATTGGGCTACCGACAGTTATGTTTTAGTTTGCTTTAGATTTGGGCCCCCAACGCCATATTCTAGTGTGAACCTATCTCATTCCATCTGGCTCCTCAAGGTAGAATTTTAATAGGCTCGGCTTCGGTGGAGCCGTCTGTCCACACCCCCCACCGCCCACCCTCGAGAGATGCCAAACTCTCACCTGAGGCGATCTACATCCCTGTGCTGGCCACAGGTATCCCCTTGTTCTCCCCCTTACACCCCATCCCAAGGTTTAAATGTGTTTGTACGATATTTGTTAACATGTATAAAAATGTTCCTAGATGCTATGCAATGTATCAGTATTCCACCACTCATAATGTGTGTAACTGGCCTAAACATGCAATGTCTGTGCGTTTGCCTACCCTTGACCGCACGCAACACCCCCCAGGTTGGCCGCCAGGCCCTACTGGTCCCAGGCGCTAAAGCTCTGCATCCCCACACACAATCATGACGCTGCCTACGTTTAAAATCTACTCGCTAAATGTCAAAGGCCTGAATAGCCCGCATAAGAGGCGCCTCCTGGTGCAAGAAATGCAGAAATCTAAGGCGGCAGTTATATGCCTCCAGGAGACACATCTCTGTGTCCGCAAACCCCCACGCATTCACTCCCCTCACTACCCCCAGGTATTCCATGCGCTCTCACCTACCAAATCCAAAGGGGTCGCTATTCTTTTCCATAAAGATTGGGTCTTTCAAGAAACAAACAGGTATACTGACAAAGAAGGGCGCCTGCTGGTTCTGGTGGGTAACCTAAATGGCATGATGATGACTATAGCAACACTATACGCCCCAAATGAAGCCCAGAATACGTTTATTCGTAAGTCTTTGCTGCATCTCGCTAAAATCAAACAAGGCCACACGATAATATGTGGTGACCTTAATTGTACCCTGAACCCTGATCTTGATATACAGCGAGAAGGCCAAAAACCCCCCACCGCTCAATCGAGAGCGATAAGCGCTGACTTAAGCAAAACAATTTCCCACAATGAGCTTTATGACACATGGCGCTCTATATACCCTACCAAAAGAGATTATACGTTTTTTTCACAGGTACACAGAACGTACTCAAGGATAGACTATTGTCTGGTAGACAAGGTGACCCTAAATAATATAAAGGACATACACATAGGACTGAGGACGTGGTCAGACCACGCCCCGCTGTCAATCACTTTTAGATCTCTACACTCGGCGAGAGGCAGGGGAAAGTGGAGACTCAACGAGAGCTTACTAGATAACCCACACATACTTGACACAGTAGTCAAAGAAGCAACGGAATACTTCCATATCAACTCATCAGATGACATCCCGGCCCCAACCATTTGGGTTGCTCACAAGGCAGTTTTACGGGGAGTACTCATAAGGGAAGGGTCCAAACTTAAAAAGATAACTAAAGACAAACGTGCCCTCCTGCGACTAGAACTGACATCCCTTGAGACAAAGAACAAAGCTAACCCAACAAAAGCCATAACGAAACAAATCTCCGAAATACAAAGGGAACTACACGAACTAGACCTCTTATCCACCGAAAGATGGATGAGATCTCTCAAACTCAACTTTTACACACAAGGGAACAAAGCAGGAAAAATACTGGCCAAAAAACTCAAACACAAACAACTACAAACCAAAATCCCTTACATTGACTCCCCCACAAGAGGCAGATTATATAACCCCTTAGATATCGTAAACGAACTGGCACATTACTATGACACGCTTTACAACTTGGAAAAAGACCCAACGACACCCCAACCCACACTTGAGACCATAGAGGCCTTTCTAAACAAAACATCGCTACCGCAACTCTCCCCAATAGCCTATAGGCAATTGGACGAACCATTCACGGAAGAAGAGGTGCTCAACACTATTAAGTCCCTGCCCAAACATAAGGCACCTGGCCCCGACGGGCTCTCTAATTATTATTACCACAAATTAGCACAGACATTGACACCCCACCTCACAGACCTATTCAACACCATTAAACGAACAGGCACTCTCCCGGCGGAGATGCTGGAGGCACACATTGTTACCCTGCCCAAACCAGGCAAGCCGCCCACTCAAAGCGAAAACCTTCGACCTATCTCCTTACTGAACGCAGACATTAAACTGTATGCGAAACTTTGAGCAACAAGATTGAAACGTAACCTCCCCAACCTAGTCTCGGCCGAACAAGCGGGATTTGTCCCAAGCAGACAAGCGGGTGATAACACTAGACACTTCATCAATATGATCAACTGGGCTAACAAATATAAGAAATCAGGAGCAGTTCTGGCGCTTGACGCTGAAAAAGCGTTCGACCGTCTGAACTGGCTATACATGGAGGCCACCCTATCCAAAATGGGTTTCACTAGCCAATCCCTGAGAGGTATTAAGGCATTGTACCAAATGCCATCAGCCAAGATCTTCAACTCCGGCTTCCTGTCAAACACATTCCACATAAGCAACGGCACACGCCAAGGCTGCCCGTTGTCCCCGCTACTTTTCATTTTATGTCTAGAACCACTTATACAACGCATCAAACATGACCCCCTGATAACAGGCTTAGACACTCCAGCAGGGACCCAAAAACTAGCCTTATTCGCAGATGACGTGTTAGTATACGTTTCCGAACCAGAACGATCCATCCGACATTTAATGACTCTTCTCCAAGAGTATGGAAGAGTTTCCTACTATAGGAATAACCTCAAAAAGACACAAGCCCTGCCCATAAACCTCCCCCAGCGCACCGTGCAGTCCCTCATGGGCTCACATCCATTTGACTGGAGGAAGGTATCCATAAAATACTTAGGTATTAATCGGACCAAATCAGCCCAACATCTTCCTAAAGAGAATCACACCAAGGTGGCCCATAAATTGCAATCGCTACTAGATGGCTGGCATGATCTGGAAATCTCATGGTTGGGTAGGGTGAACACCATCAAAATGATGGCACTGCCACATATCCTATATCTATTCCGCACTATTCCCATACCACTCAATGACAAACTACTACACAAATTCCAAAGTATCTTCAATGCCTACATTTGGAAAAAAAAGCCACCGAGACTAGCTAGGCGCCTAACCTGGCTTTCCCCGAATAAAGGGGGGCTGGGCATCCCCAACATCAGGATGTACTATAGAGCCGCAATCCTGGCACAAGGCCTGGAAATACTCACACGCCAACACACTCCCATTTGGGCTTCCCTAGAAAACGCCTGCATTAAGCCACTCACCGTGCAAGCCGCACTGCGGGCAGGTGTACTCGGGAAGGCGCCCGCGAACAACCCCTTACAAAGCACAAACCATCTACTAAAAAGCTGGAAGAAATGGGCAGGCACACTCACGGGTGCGACTAATCTCCTATACTTCGCACCTATACAAACAATCTCAGAATTAGCTGAAAATATCACTATGACAACATGGACTACGAGTGGCATACACTCGATAGCCCAACTGTACACAGAAGCAGGCCTAAAACCGTTTCCAGTGCTCCAACTGGAGTTCAACCTTCCCCACAGGGACATATTCAAATACATCAGGATAAAACACATCTTACAAAATTTAAACGCACAATACTGTGAGGAAACACAACTAACACACTTCGGCCGACACTGCATAAAACGACCCACGCAATCAAAATCATTATCCATGTGCTATACAGCTCTCAACGATAGAGATCCGCTCCACAAGCACACCTATATGCGCTTGTGGGAACGCGAGCTCGAAGTAAACATCCCGATGCCACTATGGCTACAAGCCATTCAGACAACTAGAAAAACGTTTAACAGCCTAGCGCACTGGGAGGCTTACTGTAAAATACTTATGAGGTGGTATATGGTACCAGTCAGGCTGGCTCTCATGTATAAGACCACATCACCTAACTGCTGGAGATGTGATGCCCCCAGGGGAGATATGTTACACATTTTTTGGACATGCCCTGCAGTGACCGACTTTTGGAAGCAAATAGGAAAAGCCATCAAACTGATTACACCTCGCAAACTCCCATTCACACCAGAATGCTTCCTCCTCCACCTGTCTCCAGAATTGTTAACTGACAAAACTAAACATGTCCTCCTGCATATTTTAACCGCAGCTAAAACCAGCATAGCATGTCACTGGAAGAAAAGGAGCGCCCCAACACCGCTAGAGGTATGGGGTAGACTAGACAATATCGCTATGTACGAACGCATGGCATACAAACTGCAGGGTCGTGCCGAATCCTACTCCACACACTGGGAAAATTGGCACACGGCACGCAAAGAAATATTGAAATAGTGAAAACTCACACCACTAACATTTAACACACTTCATGACTTTCAAAGCCAACGTCCCACCGGCTAGCACCTGGGAATTTACGAATTTACGCAATTAAGGTATACCGCATAGCTCAGACAAGTAACACAAAATGTACACTGCATGGAACTAGTACAAGACTCTCGTACCGTAATGTATAAACACTGGTTACTAAGTTACCCCCCTGTTTACTTTCTCTAACATCATTTCCCCTCCTACACCCCATCCTATGAATATGCATATAATCTGGCGAACACACACAGTCCACAAGGCGGACATTAGTCAGCACTCTATGCAATAATAGGCACATAGATTACAGAAAGAAAACAACTTGGAGAATGGTACTTAATAGACGATGTGTAATAGGTATGCATTCTGTATGTATTTTGCATGTACCACCTGAATGAATCAACACCTGTCGCCTCCTTTGTTTAACTCAGATCAATGTCTAATATGTACTGTGCAATGAGATAATATGACCTTGCATATTCATGTCCCCCTCCCCTTTCTTCATTCTGTACCCCTATACATCTGAATTTCTTTCTGCAACAAAATTTCAATAAAAACGAAACATTGAAAAAAAAAAAAAAGCAAAAAGCAGCTCTCCAGCCATGGTTGATGGTAAAATGTTGCCCTCTAGATCACGTAGGTCAGATCATCAGATCTTCATGGTTCATAGTGAGAGAAATCTCAAAAAATTTAATATTTACAGTACATATTTAATATATGTTTTAAATGACATTAAGTGAAATGGTGTTTGCAAATATGCTAGGATACAGCATTGAATGAGATCCATTGTTAATTTCTGCCCTTGGATCACATTGCTTCCTTCTGTATGGTATGTACAAATGTATCAGTGTTACAAATTGGTGATAAAGGTATCCCTTGAAAGCATGGTAATAAATGTCTCTTAAAGTATTGGACTTGTACCTCCCTTCTACTCTGCTTTCTGCTCAAGTTGTTCCTCTGTATGTTACAGCTTTACAACTGTACATGTGCTTTGCGTGACTATTTCCCATGTGACATATCAGGATCTGCAAGGAGACACCTGTGCTTTGGACTCGGATATCAGCATAGATATAATGATTCTTTTCTTTTTTTTTTAATGTAGCTGCATATAGCTGTAGCTGTTTACTATATTCATATCCCTAATCGCATCACTGTGGCTGTGGTAAGGTTCAGCCATGAATTTCAGAGCAATCTAGAACTGGAAGGGTTAAAGGAAAATCAGTTATAAAATAATCATTTTGCATTGTGTTTTGGGATGTTCAGGTTTATTTATCACCCTTTTCCCAATCCACCAACACCAGTGTGCACCAATTACATAGCACAAATGACTCAAGACACTTTAAACAACACAAAGAACCAGAGCTGTACTGGGACAACAATTTGGCACAGACATTTAAAGGCGGAGAAGTCCAATACAAGAGGCTGGAGCTAGAGACAAGCATGCCTCCCAAAATGAGTATGTTTGTTTTATGTCTCTCCAGAGCAGCGTATGCGCAGTGCCTTGCTATAGTGCTCTTGTATGGTAAAAAGGTCCGGTGTACGTTTTCCGCAACACAAGCAAATTCAGCTGGTAGCTTGTCTCTGGTGTCCCCATAAGTGGGACACCAGAGGATGAAAGTGGAACTGACTAGTCTTTTGTATTTGTGAAGAGGTTGACTGTGGTGTTGTATGTGTTTGGAGGCTGCTTGTGGGATTCCATGTACGTTAAGGGATTTGATTGTGGTGTTTGTATCTGTGGGCACATGTATAGGGGCTGTAGAGATTGTATGTATGTCTAGGAGCTCCAGTGTCTGTATGTGTATGTGTATAGGGATTGCATTGTGTATTTGTATCTAGGAGATGTAGTACAGTGTTTGTGTGTATGTGTCTAATGGGGCTAATGTATTTGTGTATTGGTGGTATTGTGTGCTTGTATGTATAGGGTGTGTAGTGTGTGTGCATATGGGGTGCAGTGTGTCCAGATAGGGAATGTAATTTGTGTGTATAGGGGGTTTAGATTAGGTGTATGGGTGTATATGTGGTGGGATGGGTCTTACATAATTGAATTTTAAATGACACAAATAATTATTACAAAAATAAATAAAATGGGGGGGCGTGTCCTGGACTCAGACCGGAGCGGACGCATGTGCTGATGGCTCCGCTTCGTGAGAGCTTCTGCTGAGCAATTAAGTCCTAAAAGAGGGCATCAACTCTCTAACATGTCACAACCCAAGGGGAAGAGAACCACTGAGAGGTCAGAAAAGACTTATTACTTTGTCTCCAGAGCCGGGCAAGGTAAAAACCTGCAGCCGCCGGATCAGACCCAAGATGGCGTGGAGGACGACCCTGAACAGGCAGCACGACCACCGGAGCCAGACCCCTCACTGACACACGGCCTGATAAAAAGCCTACTAGACGATATGTCTGACAAAATACTATCCAAGCTAGACACTGCACTAAAAGAATTCTGCAAATTTCTACTTGAATTGGGTAACTAAACCTCTCGTGTAGAGGATTAAATGGCGGAGATTACTGAAGCGCACAATGCTCTGGCGTGCAGAATGGAGGGACTAGTCTCCAGGATGGATGCTCAAGATGTGAAATTGGCAGACATGGAGGACCGGGCCCGCAGGAACAACCTGCGAATCAGGGGCATTGCAGAAAATGTGGGCGCAAACGACCTCACGGCCCGTTACAGGCCTACTGCGGTTATTAGTACCCGATATGCCCCAGGATATGCTCCTCCTGGACCGTATTCATCACACAGCAAAGCCCACATTCCTACCTCCAGAAACACAGCGAGATGTAATGCTCCGACTGCATTATTTCCACGCCAAGGAGGCTATCATCAATGCAAGCAGAACGTGCAAAAGCCCACCGGCTGAATACAGGGGAACAACTATTTTCTCTGATGTATCGGCCTATACACTGAAAAGACGACGGGACTTTCGAGCTATTACCACTATACTGCGAAAATATTGTCTACCCTATCGCCGGGGGTATCCTACTAAACTCCTAGTAACCAGAGCAGGGAAAACCACAATCATACCGATGCCTGAGGACGGGGACCGAATACTGCGATCCTGGCACATCACACGATCGATCCACCCAAGAGAGTGAAGAAAATATAAATGGACTGCTGCATGCTCAATATCCATGAAAAAGGGGCCCTGACCACACATGCCACGAGAACTGATTAACGGAACATCGGGATGGGTAATGTAGTAATATAGTAATGGCAATTTTATCACCTTGTAACCAAAAGCAGGTGTGGGTCATGTACCGTAGTGGGATCCATATCTAAGCCCCTGGGCACCATTACGCCCTGCAAGGATCCATAGGAAAAACAATACAGACAGACTACAAAATTTAAAATAAAAAAAAAAAATACTCGCTCATGTGAGATTCTGGTTTGACCTAGTACCAATTGAGGGCACCAGGATAGAGCATTGCTGGCAAATCTTACCCATGTCCAACTGAACCACAGCGCCTAGGGGTGGCGCACAATCTGCTCGGAATCGACCTAAGGTTCCTACAAACATACAACTGTCTGCTTGCAACCGCATATCACCTAGGGTTCTTATACTCGAGACAGGCGCACAAATGTACTGAGCTTACTTAAAATAAGCGTTTATATGTGAAGCACTTGGGGGAGGGAGCTCCCCCAGGACTTGAAGCATAGGCTTCAACCCCCACAGCACGAATATGCAGTGCCTAGACACTTTTCTGTTGTTCATTGTTTATGTTTATGTATATACTTTCTTTATGGTTGATTATTGTTTTTCTTTTCCGTGTTATGTATTCCAATAAACTGCTTGCTATGATAGCAGGAGGCTAGTGGGTGGCCCCACACTGCTTCACGTTCGTGCTTCAAATCCTACCAGCACGAGGACTAATCTAAACTCTCCCCCCCTACATCGGGGAATATCACTATTTGGTCTGAGGGAATCACTACTCAGCTTGTCAATGCTGGGGAGAGCGGTGGCTCTCCCAATCATACATTGTTTAACACGACATACCGCGATCCGCACACGGCAACCACCGTGAGAATATGCACCTTTAACGTGAGGGGTCTCAATGTCCCAGCGAAACAACATCTTCTCACTTGAAACCTTAAAACACTGCATGCTGAAATACTGTGCCTACAAGAGATCCATTTCAGAAATAATGACTTCCCTAAGATACTGACTACAGAATTTCCTCACTAATACAACTCCACATCCCCCACCAAATCTAGAGGGGCATCTATCCTTCTAAACAGAGACGTCACGTTTACCCTACACTCCCAGGACATTGACACCAATGGCAGATATGTTGTTGTAACGGGTACAATAAATAACATGTTGTATACGAAAGCGAACACATACTCACCAAATACCAACCAACATAACTTCTTACATAAAATATTCCAAAAGCTGGCCAGCACACAGAGGGGCATTACGGTGCTCTGCGGGGACTTCAATCATGTCCTTGACCCCAAAATGGACACCACCCTCTCCCAAAAAACTCCTCCATGAATATCACTTCTATGATACGTGGAGAATCACACACCCGGAGGACAAGGCATACACACACTTCTCAACAGTCCACAACTCCTACTCTAGGATAGATAGCTTTCTCATCTCAGGTTACAACATAAACTAAATAGTCTCAATCGATATAAAACAAATCACATGGTCAGATCATGCCCCAGTGCTGCTGGAAATAAAAAAAATTATATGATTTTAAACACCGCAGCCCGTGGAAAATTAACGATTCCCTGTTGCATGATGGGGGCTACACACTAGAACTCAATGAGGATTTAAGTTATTACTTCACACTCAATAACACAGGGGAGATAACACCCACAACAGTATGGATGGCCAACAAGTAAGTAAAGGGGCTGTTGATACGGAGGGCAGCATATATAAAGCTTACGCAAACGAAACAGTGGCAACAGGAGTTATACGACCTGAATACCCAAAATCAGCTTACACCGACTGTAGCGGCGAAAAGACAAATACTCCAAATAACCAGACTTATACACAAACAGGCCATAGACCAGGTTGGTAGACATATGTCAAAATTGAAACTGTCCCACTACCTAAATGGCTAGCAAGCTTTTGGCACGACGCCTAAAAACTAAACGGCAAATCTAAAGATATCGTATCTGATCGACAGTAAGGGGAGCAAGGTCACGACACCTAAAGACATCAGTGACATATTCGCTAGATATTACTCCAGCCTCTATAACTTACGAGATGACAGACTCACCAGACAGCCAATGAACAGGGGTATTGCGGAATACCAAGATGGGGTTAAACTGCCAAGGCTTATGCAACAACAGCAAGAGGAACTCACCAAACCAATAGAGACTCAGGAACAAATCCATTTAGAGTTAATGTGCAAGATCCTGTACAGGTGGTACATGGTGCCAATCAGGCTAGCGAATATTTATCCCCAGGTCTCAAAACAATGCTGGAGATGTGGGAAAGGGGAGGGCACGATGTACCACATCTGATGGAACTGCCCACCCATCAAAGAATATTGGGGGGGGTGGAAAAAGTTATCTCTGGGCCTTACATATCACAATGAAGCTCAACCCGAGTGTGGCTTACTATTTATGACGCTTGATAGGTACAGAAAATCTCAGGCATTCTTGATATTTCACATCCTAATCGCTGCAAACCTGCAAATAGTGAGGGCCTGGAAACAGGCGATTGCTCCGGAGAGGACGATGTTGCTACAACAAGTCACCATGAACCTTGATTATGAAATAAGAATCCACACAGAGTTCAGGGCAACAAAACACATGTTAGCAGCTAAGGAATGGTGGGAAACATACATTAGCAAGGGGTCATGACTAACAGGAAAATCAAGCACTAAAATCTTATGAGAGTTCGATGGGAGGTCGTCATGTTTGTCATGCTTATCATACATGCACAAGTTAACGTTCCCACGATGGAGGTAGCAAGGATACCCACATTGTACATAGTTGTGCCATTCAGGCACCTCATACATTCACCATCTTTGTAATCGGGCCATACATAGAGCACGCACGACCACTAGGACCTGCGCTACGCACACAATAGTCACGGCAACGACTACACAAGCTGACCCAATCAATTAATGATGTAATTAGACAGGTATGACTGCATTGGTTATTGTTTGTACTACTCATTAATGTCCCTCTTCCCCATTTTCTTTTCTGTATTCCGCAACTCACTTGAAAAACAAGAATCGTAGGCAAAAAAAAAAAGTTGACGTAGACATAAAATTACTGACAACCAAAAGAGTACATACAAAAGTATCCCAACTGTTAATAATGTGTCCCTATAACAGGCTATGATACTCATTGTCGAATGTAGCATTGTAAATATTACCACCCATATTGTACAAATTGAACCTATTGTACCAATTGAATCAAGTGTGTTACTAACAAATGCATGTAATGTGTCACATTTGAATCCCTTCTCCCCTTTCTTTTCTGTACCCCCATTTTTGACTTATGACAAAATAAAAATTGTCAAATTGAAAATAAATAAATAAATAAAACGTATGCCTCTTCCCAGTTATCTTGAGGGGAGGGGAGACATGCTGATTCCTAATGTTCCATTATCTGGTGTTCCACATGTCTGCATCTTCCCTGGCTACAGACCATTAGTATCTGTCACGTGAGCTATGGCACTTGTTAGAGCATTGTCGTGGTAGCCCGGAGCAAGGTTCAAATTGGCCGAAGTTTGCCATACAGACATACATGGTCTGCAGAGGTGCAGACCAGAGACTGCCCCCCTCCCATGCATTAGGGTCCTCTGCCACTTTACAGGTTGTAGGAGATCTTTGATCTCCCTACCAACCCACGAAGGAATAAAAAGCCCTTTTTGGACTGGTGGTGCCCTTTATGAGCAAGCATGGGAACTCCTAGGAACCTTTCCAGCTGATAATACAGTATGAAGAGTTATTTGTTAAAACTGTTTTGTGGTGTATCTTTTCAGATTTTATATTGTGACTTTATCATACTTTGTACTGTTTGAAGTGGCAAATATACAATAATTGACCACAAAGAATAAATTAGTTTAAACATTAGATCTCTTTTTACAGGCAGTTTTTTGGAAGGCTGTGCAGGTCACAGTCAGGGAGGTGTGGCTACGGCTGTATTAACAAAGTAATTTAACTTCTAAATGCCAGAGAATTGAGCAGTAAGACTGCAGAGACATTATCTGTACACTAAAACAGCTTGATTAAGCTAAAGCTGTTTTAGTGCCTGTAGTGTCCCTTTAACTACATTTTATAGTACTCACTGTTGCTAATTAAAGGGGTTTTTACACAAGGTTCATTTATCCAGAAATATACTTAAGCTGAAGTTGTTCAGGTGACTATAGTGTCCCTTTAATGTAGTGTATTTCTTAGAGACTGCGTTCTTTGTCAAGTTCACTTTAACCATCAATGAAGCCAAAGAACCTTTCTATGTACAAATCAATATTCTGACCAAGGATTGAATCTTTGATATGGCTTAGAGCAGTCACTTTTCTGATTGGCTTAGCCAGAAAAGTTATCCTTGCCTGAAGCACTGGCTTTGTATGTCACTGACTGAGATCAGGAGAAGCCAAGAGGCAGAAAGTGAGAGCATAATTGAAAGATAAGTGTGAAGGAACAGTGAAGTGGGTGATGGACAGTGAAGTGCTCATAGACCCAGATATACAGAGGATATAGTGTTTGAAATCTATAAGTGAATGCGAGAGATCTAGTCAGCAGAATATATATCCAGAGATGGAAAGTGACAATCTGAGGGAATAGAAACTGCACATGAAGAGAGAAATGTAGAGCTTATATTCCAAGTGGAGAGAATGTTTGACCTCAGCAGTAAATATAAAACAGTATTCCAGCGAGATAAGTGTAACTGAAAGTGTAACTGTAGTACGAAGTAGAGACACCTTACCTGTTAAAGTGGCAGTCATGGCGCCAAGCAGTCCTCTGGTGCTGTCCCACTTTAAGACGTCAAATCATTTTTTGAACACTTTTGAACACTTTTGAACACCAATGTGTCTCTGGTCTCACCCTCACAGCTGACACTCTCAGCCAAGTAATTCTGTTCAAGTAGGAATTAAACTGATATATCTAATGAGTAAAGTGAACTGTCTGCATTTGGTATCAATGGAGAGAGTGTTGGACTATGGGCACCTGAAGGATTTAGGTGTGACACCATTCTAAAATGATTTGACTACTTACAGTTAGATGGTCCATATATGGGACTACTGAAACTATAACCACTACCGCACACTGTTGTTTTTACTATACTTAGACTGCTCCTTTGATTTATAAGCTTTCTAAAAATATAAAGATAGATGGGTGTGATATGCAGTGACCATTAAGTCTTAACAGATTGCTTAGAGAACTCCTAGCATGAAAACACATAATTATCCCAGCTTAGCTAAACTCCCACTAACTTCCCCTTAAAATGACTCTCTAAGTACCAAAATCACTCAATTTTAATGCAGTGGTTTTGGTGCATTGATGTTCTTTTTCTCTGACACATGTAGTCATTTCCATTTCTAGGAAAGGGCAAAATATTTACATTTGTCAGAAAACACTAATCATTGTCAGACTGGCTTGCACTAGAGGTGCTTCATCCTGAAGACCTTTGAATTCTGAAAGTCTTTAGGTTTGGCTTTATCATGCACAGCATGACACTGAATGCTACTAACACATATACCGAAGCTATTTTATAAAAAGCATCTAATTATCAGAGCGCAGTAGTTACTGCACATGTACCTTGAGTCCCCAATGCTTATCTTTGAGAAGTATTAGATTGGACAAAAGGGGAGGGATGGGTGGATAGGACTTTACCAGTGAGATGCTAGAATGCGATGAATGGCCTTATGGCAGTCAGTGGAATTAGTGGGAATGTGACTATGACTGTGAGGCTGAAAGAACTATTGAAGTGGGGGTGGGAGGGATAAAATGGCAATAAAATGGCAATTACAGTAGCTAACCTTGGCCATACTGGTTACAGAGAATCATCATTAAATTCAGAGAATTCCCTATTTCCCTATTTCCTGCCCAGTGGAAAGTGGAAAAGCGGCTGAAATCTCATGTTCTCTGCTAGCCTGTTTATTTTCTCATAAATGGTCACTTTAAATCTTGTGAATTGCAAGATGGCTGCCTCCATACTGAAACTATCACCAAAAAGCTCTCACACCTTGCTCTCAAATGATAACCAAGGCCGTTAGTGAGGGAAGAAACCATACGGTTTTACGAGGCATAGCCACTGGCCAGGACAGCCCTAATCTCCTGTGAGTTGCAGTAGCTGTTTAATTTTGTTAAATGTAGAGTGGCCTTGTGGCACGGGAGACACTCTTGTCAGAATATTTCACTTTATTTCCAGCTGGATGTGAGGTACAATAGAAAGATAACTAATGCGATATTGGAGAGGGACACAAGTGTGGGAAGTTGGGTATGGGTAAGGGAGAGATAAAAGTTGAAAAGTATGAAATAATGGAGTTGGTTCCTCTGAAACTCTGCATAAATAGATCTCTGTGTTTATATACACTATCATAAATTCCATTCCAATATTCACATAATAGCATGACAAACAACCCACCCTCCCACCCAACATTATACTGGCATTTTGCGTGTTTATGCACAAGCCTTATTCACACTTGCTTATCTTCCATTCACACACACACACTGACACTCTGCTTGAAATACACTGTAAATTAATATACACACAGGCGCATAACACAATTCCATAGTGTGGAAATGAGGTCCTGAGGTGAAGTTCCAAAGTCCAAAGATTCTGGAATGCATTCCATCAGTCAACTCTTATTCTAAAATTATTTTATGGGTTATCTATACACTAATCAGCCACAGCATTAAAACAACTACCTTAATATCATGTAGTTCCTTGTGCTGCCAACAAAGCTCTGATGCATCAATACATGGTCTCCACAAGACCTCAGAATATGTTCTGTGTATCTGGCACCAAGATGTTAGCAGCAGATCTTTTAAGTCCTGCAAGGTGGGGCCTCCAAGGATCGGATAAGTTCCAGCACATGCCACAGATGCTCAATCGGATTGAGATCTGGGGAATTTGGAGAACTAGGCAACACCTTAAACTCTTTGTCATGTTCCTCAAACCATTCCTGAATAATTTTTGTGTTGTGGCAGGGCGAGTTATCTTGAAAGATAGCAGAAAGAGGCCACTGCCATCAGAGAATACCATTGCTCACATCCCCATTGAAGGCAGATGGACAGGGGTCATCATGGGCACACTGACTGGTCTGTGGTTACGCAGCCCCATAAACAGCAAACTGTGATGCACAATATGTTCTGACACCTTTCTATCATGGTCAGCATTAAGCTTTTGAGCAATTTGAGCTACAGTAGCTATTCTGCGTGATCAGTCCAGACAGGCTGGCCTTTGCTCCCCACGTACATCGATGAGCCTTGGGCACCCATGACCCTGATGCCGCTTCATGGGTTATCCTTGCTTGTACCACTTTTGATAGGCACTAACTATTGCGTACTAAGAACAGGCCGCAATACTTGCTATTTTGGAGATGCTCTGACTCAGGTGTCCAGTCATCCCAATGTGGCCCTTTGTGAAAGCCACACAGATCTTTTCGCTTGCCCATTTTCCTGCTTCCAACACATGAAATTCAAGAACTGACTGTTCAATTGCTTCCTAATATACCTCACCCTCACCAGATGCTATTGTAATGATATAATCAATGTTATTCAATTCACTTGTCAATGTTACGGCTGATTGATGTAGTTTGGATTCCATAGGCCTGAAGTAACTGAAATTGTTTGTGAAGTTAGCCATGCCAGTGTTTTCCTTCACATGAAACCTTTCCTTAGGTACTGTCATGCTTTTTTTTCAGTTTTCCTTTCCTTATATCTTAATGATTAAACTGATCCCTTGTCTTTATTTATATTTATTATCTTTTCATCCTTGTGCTGTATTTCAATACCTGGGTGTCTCCATTTTGTTCCCCTCTGTCCATAATGTCTGCAATTTGCCCTTCTGTGGGATTCTTTTGACTGATGGATGGTTAGCTTGCTTAGCAACTGAAATGGAACTTTACTTAAACTCCTTCCATTGACAAAAATTGCCCTATATATTGCTCCTCATAAGAAAAAAATAATCCTTAATTTTTCTTTAAAAAAAAAAAAATGAATAAATATATATATATCCAAAAAAAAGGTGAATTAAAAAAATTAAATAAAAAAACAAACAAACAAGGAAAAATAGAGGGATAGAAAAAGATTGTTTTTAAAAGCAAAACCTTCAAAGTGACAGACCCTGTGTAGTGTATCAACATTTCACCTTTTGGCAATTTAAGAGGAAGTACCCCAGCCGCCTAATGCACTTTAGCTTGCTGAAATACTTTGTGTGTGTCCTCTTTTTTTAATTTTAGAAAAGTGCAGATTTTAATAGAAATTGACACTTTTATAAAGCTAACCTGGTTAATTTAATGGACAGCCTCAGAAAGTCTGGGCGTGATTAGAAGAGGAGGTTTTGTAAAGGTTGTAGACAAAAGATCTGCAGCTTTTGCAAGCGGTTTTTAGATATACCCAATGAAAACATGTATCATTAAATCCATACAATAAAAAAAACACAGGAATAAAAGAGTTAACTGTGCACTAGCCAAAATCTGTATGCATATTTAGATAAATGGAGGTTATTTAGTAGCTCCAATGGTCATTAGATGTAAGCCCACCTGTCACGTCAAGGCAAACATCTTAGGTTGGACGTACACTAACAATTCACCTTGCTTCTTTCAGCTTCAGGCAACGAAATCGCTGAGACACAGTTTTGGTTGTGCAAATGATTCCATGTAAGCTTGACATGTCACAACAGCATGAACAAACACAGTAATATCAAACAATAGTAAACACTTATATGGCATTCATAAAAACTGCACAATTTTGTATTAATAGCATCAGGCTAGCAGAAGAGGTATGTCAGCAGGCAGTGCCATTGCATATAAGACTTTACTGTTTAAATATTAAGAGTCAGCTGCCCTATTATGTAGAAATATTAAACAGGATAAACATGCTAGGCGAATATAGTGATATCTACCACTTGCTGTACTGATATGTCTGAGTCAACATCTCAAACTAAGGTTACAAATGAGGCTTTTATAGTGTGCTGGATACAGGGCCGGTGCAAGGATTTTTGCCGCCCTAGGCAAAAGAAAGATTTGCCCCCTCCCCCCTCCCCTCAGGGACATCACAATGCCCTACCCATATGATCTGCCATATGAACTAACGCAGTGTGTGTTTACATTAAAAAGCCTGCAGGGACAAACTATAGACACCAGAACCACTTCATTAAGCTGCAGTGGTTCTGGGGACTATAGTGTCCCTTTAATGTGAGGCAAATTAGAGATTAGTGTCACTAATAATACACTAGATTGCCTACTTACAACCAGATGAGGATGGTGATGGGCTCTGGCTGCAGTCTGGCTCCACTGGTCTGGTGTAGAACAGGATCTCTGGAGGCTGTTTGTAACTGTGGTCACAAAATTCAATGTTCTGGGAGAACGGCAAGCAGCTCCATTTTTTGGGGCCCCTTACACAGCTCAAGGTCTGGGCCCCAGGGCCTGACGGTGAGTATGCCCATAAGGTCCACCCATAAGTCCACCTATATGTTCGCTCACAAGAAGTGGAGTGTGTAGGGGATGTGTTATGGTAGAGGATCTAATGTGTGTGCTTATGGAATGTAGTGTATAGGGATACCAGTTTGTGTTGGTTGTGTGTAGTGGAAGCAGTGTGTTTTTGTGTAAGGGATAGAAAGCAGTGTGTGTTTGTGTATAAGGGATGTATTGTGTGTTTCTCGTTGTGTGTAAGGGATGCATTGTGTGAATCTGTGATTGTATGCATAAGGGATGCAAAGTGTGTTTCTGTGTATGTAAGGTATGCAGTGTGTGTGTCTGTAAGGGGTGCAGTGTGTGTGTGTCTGTAAGGGGTGTGTTGAGTGTGTGTAAGAGATGCATTGTGTTTCTGTGTGTGTGTTAAGAGAAGAAATGTGTGTTTGCATGTGTGTGTAAGGGATGCAGTGTGTGTGTGTCTGTAAGGGGTGCGTTGAGTGTTTGTAAGATGCATTGTGTTTCTGTGTGTGTGTAAGAGAAGCAATGTGTGTTTGCATGTGTGTGTAAGGGATGAATTGTGTGCTTCTCTGTGTATGTGTGCAAAGGATGCATTGTCTTTATGTGTAAGGGTTGCATTGTGTGTGTGTGTGTGTGTGTGTGTGTGTAATGGATGCATTGTGTGTTTCTCTGTGTGTAAGGGAAGCATGTTGTGTTTCTGTGTGTGTAGGGATGCATTGTGTGTTTCTGAGTATGTATAGGCATGCATTGTGTGTGTGTGTGTGTGTGTAGTGTGAAAGAGCTCCCTGTCCTGCCCCCTGTCCTATAGAGCTCTCCCTTCCGTCCCTTAGAGATCTCCCCTGCCCCTTAGTGGTCTCTCATATCCTACCCTCCCCTGTCCCTTAGTGGTCTCTACTCTCCTCCCCCCTCCCTTAGTGGTCTCTACTCTCCCCCCACCCTCCCCTAGTGGTCTATCCTCCACACACACCCTCCCTCCCTTAGTGTTCTCTGCTCTCCCCCCACCCTCCCTTAGCAGTCTCTCCTCACCCCCCTCCCCTAGTGGTCTCTCCACCACCCCCTCCCTCCTTTAGTGGTCTCTCCCTCCCCCACGTTCTTCTCATCCCCCTCGTGTTCTCCTCCCCTCTCCTCTTGTTCTCCTCTTCTTCCCCCGTGTTCTCCTCTTCTCCCCCTGTAATCTTCTCTTCTTCTCCCCCTCCCTGTAATCTTCTCTTCTTCTCCCCCCTCCCTGTAATCTCTTCTTCTCCCCCCGTAATCTTCTCTTCTCCCCCCAGTAATCTTCTCTTCTCCTCCCTCCCTCCCTGTAATCTCTTCTTTCTCCCCTCTCTGTAATCTCTTCTTTCCCCCTCCCTCCCTGTAATCTCTTCTTTCCCCCTCCCTGTAATCTCTCCCCCCCTGTAATCTCTCCTTCCCCCACTCCCTCCCTGTAATCTCTTCTTTCCCCCTCCCTGTAATCTCTTCCCCCCTCCCTGTAATCTCTTCTCCACCCCTCCCTCCCTGTAGTCTCTTCTTTCCCCCTTCCTCCCTGTAATCTCTTCCCCCCTCCCTCCCTGTAATCTCTTCTTTCTCCCCTCTCTATAATCTCTTCTTTCCCCCTCCCTCCCTGTAATCTCTTCTTTCCCCCTCCCTGTAATCTCTCCTTCTCCCCCTCCCTCCCTGTAATCTCTTCTTCCCCCCTCCCTGTAATCTCTTCCCCCCTCCCTGTAATCTCTTCCCCCCTCCCTGTAATCTCTTCTCCACCCCCTCCCTCCCTGTAATCTCTTCTTTCCCCCTCCCTCCCTGTAATCTCTTCCCCCCTCCCTCCCTGTAATCTCTTCCCCCCTCCCTCCCTGTAATCTCTTCCCCCCTCCCTCCCTGTAATCTCTTCTCCCCCTCCCTCCCTGTAATCTCTTCTCCCCCCTCCCTCCCTGTAATCTCTTCTCCCCCCTCCCTCCCTGTAATCTCTTCTCCCCCTCCCTCCCTGTAATCTCTTCTCCCCCCTTCTCTTCTCTTCCCCTCCCTCCCTGTAATCTCTTTCCCCCCCCCTCCCTCCCTGTAATCTCTTCTCCCCCTCCCTCCCTGCAATCTCTTCTCCCCCCTCCCTCCCTGTAATCTCTTCTTTCCCCCTCCCTGTAATCTCTTTCCCCTCCCTCCCTGTAATCTCTTCTTCTCCCCCCCCCCTTTTCTCCTCACCTCCCCTTCCTGTAGCGTGGCCGAGCTCCTCTCCGGTCCGCGGTACAGGAGTTTCTGTTTCCTGTACCCGGCCGGACTGACAGGAAGTGCACACTGAGTGTGCACTTCCTGTCAGTCCGCCCGGGACCGCGGACCGGTGAGGAGCTCGGCCACGCTACAGGGAAGGGGAGGTGAGGCAGTGCAGCAGCCGCCTGAGCGCTCTTTATAGAGTGCTCAGGCGGCTGCAGCATTTAAAGGGCCGGCGATGGGGGTGCAGGGCGGCCCCTCCTATATGGCGCCCTAGGCGGCTGCCTAGTTCGCCTTATAGGAAGCGCCGGCCCTGGCTGGATATCATGTGTAAAGAACCACCAGAAACGATGAAAGCTAAAGAAAAGAAAAGCATCACATTGAGTAGTATGAGGCGGCATGTAAAACTGGAATAGATAAGATGGTGGCTTGTAACAACAGCAAAGCATCTCGCAGGGGTCAGCAAAGCACAGAAGTCCTGAAGTGCGCACTCAGCTGACTCCGGTACTTGGCATGAAGAAAATGTTAGCATGAAGGGTGCAGAGAATAACGGTGCTCAGAAGATGAGACAAGGTCCCCCTCCAGCCCAAGGTACATTTGAAGGCCAGCATCTGCAAACTACAGACTCTGAGACTTCGTGAGCCAAGTCTATCCCCTCTTGGATGTTCTGCCACCTGCGATGGGCAGTCTTCCGTCGATGTATGGCTGGGTAGGCACATAGCATGAGAAGTTGGAGCAGGAAGAATGGCTTTGCCCGAGAGAGGCCCCTTCTGCCCTCAGCCTTTGGTCCTCGTCACCTCCTTCACTGTGTTGGATGGTACCAGAGCTGTGCGCCTCTCCTCAGCTACAGCCATGTGCTGAGTGGAGCCTGTCATGTTCATCAGGAACTGGCTGAGGTATGCACCTCGGGTCGAAGGAGACTGGGATATTCCCCACCAGTCCGGGAGGGGGGGGGGGGGCAGTGGGGTTGCTTATCGATCGCTTCATGGTACGAGTTAGTAGCCTAGAGATCGACAGCTTCTCCCAGCTATCTGTCCGCAGGCAGCAGTAGGCCAAAGGTCTGGAGGAGCGTGCCTCACTTTGGTGCCGCTGTTACACTGAGTCAGATAGCTCTGCTTAGTGAGTGTAGGTCTGCTATGTGTTCCGGTTCAATTCCACTGGCAATATTGGCAGGTAAATCTGATTATTTGCTTAAGATTGCAGGAGCTGCATGAAATTACCTCTGGCCATCTTGGAGGTCAGGCACCACCCTCTCAATTCGTACATATTTATTAACATTTAATAGGGAACACATGGGCTGGGCGGAAGCATTGTAACATGGTTGCGTGATACAAAGGTAAATACAAATACACAAAAATAAGTCCTGCACTCAAACTCCCACTACTCCAGGGTGGCAGCAACGACCATAGCAAATATCAGCCCCAATACATACAATAAAAACCAAAATAAAAAAAGAGTTACCTGCGCACTAGCACAAATACCAATGCATATTTAAATAAATGCAGGTTATATAGTAACTATTATTTTAATTCACCTTGCTTCCTTCAGCTTAAAAAGAAAAAAAAAAAAGATTTACTAGTGTGCAGATAACTTTTCTATTTGGTTTTTATTGTATGTATTGGGGCATGGGGCGGGGCCTGACCTCCAAGATGGCCAGATGTGTGCTATGGTTGTTGCTGCCACCCAGGAGTTGGTTCCAAGCAGCCTTTGATGCACTGTGCACAGCTCTGGACCTGGATTGAGTTCCATCAGAAAAAGTAACTACTCACCTCATCCACGAACGCAGAGGTCTCCAGCGGAGTCCCGGTGCACTGCTCTCCTTCTGGGCCGAGATGGACACTGCGCCTACCTGCCATCCACAACCCTGTGGAACTGTTTGTGGAGTGGGAGTCTCACAAGACATTAGCCCTGCAACTAGAGCTAGAGGGTTTAGTGGTGTACAGGCCCCAGCTTGTACGCCGTCCTGGGCTTTGGGAGTGGGGAAGCTGGAGCACCGCCGTATTGACCCTCGCAGCCTGTGGGACACCCATGTGTGGCCGGGAGGCAGGAGAAGCACCATTCAGTAAGCAGAGCCAGTTCCCAAATAAAGCGTGTTTGTGGCATTGGCTGAAACATGGACGATAACTTCTCTCAAGCCTTTCATATTCGGCTTAGAACACTAGTTTTTGTTTCAGATGCCTACTACTCTACCTAATCATAGGATATTTAGCCTCTAGCTATACCACCCTTATATACCTTCTTATTGCTAACACACTACTGATAATGCAAACAAACGTATAATATAGGCTAAAAATGTGATGGGCTTAAAATGGTCAGCTGACACTCTCAGCCAGTCACTGCTGCCTTTTACAGCTCAGGCTAATTCTTGCTCATTGCCCTAGAGTACAGAGGGGATGAACTGCTGGGGACTATTACTTAGCATTAGCCAATTTAACAGTGAGAGGAAATATAGTGACAGGATACTCCAGACACTATAACCACTTCAATGAGATGATGCAATTACAGTGCCTCTTTAACTTTGTTTTGCCATCATGTCTTTGTTTTCACAAGTGAATGTTTTTGGTTTGATCTGCTTTATATACAAAAATATGTTATGTATGAGCCTGTTCCTTTTGAATTTGGATTTGAATAGCTCTATTTCAAACATTCTCATAGTACATGTTCAAACACAGTTACAATTCAGTTATTTTATATAAGTGCATTGTATATTGCATATGTAAATAATGTAAATGTAAATCTTAATTGCAACAGACATCTAGATTATTATCAATTTGTGCAGATGGGACTATAGTGGAATTAAATAATTGCTCCAGCTTATTTATTTTGATTAGAAATTTTCAATTCAATACAATTTGTTGTTTAGTGAATAGTCCATTTTAAGAAGATATGTTTGTTATTTGTAGTTTCTTAAGTCTCTAAAGCAGACATTTGGAGAAGCTGATGTATAACGCTATAACTAACCAAATTTATTTTCGCTTTATGAAAAATGTTGGACAGATTGATGTTTTATTGGAGAACAAGCATTTTAGGAGGCGAATATAAAGCCATTTGTTTCTGATTAATGTGCTTTATTAATAATTAAATCAATTACTTGATAGGAATAATCTGCACCCTGCGGGCCACTGCATATTGTCAATAAAATTAAAATTTTCTCCTGGCATGGTGGCTGCAAGCGAAGGCAGAAGAAATAACTGCCTTGTCACTTTTCGTAAAGTGGGACAAGCCAATGACAGCTGCAGAAACCCTGAGCAGGCCACTTTAGCTCCATGACCTCCAGCAAGAGAAATCAGATTGCAATCTGTCATTCTAAGATTCCTATGGACTTTGCAATGCACCCTGTCATTGTACACACTATCAGATTATTATACCAGTCATGGATATGAAGAAGGCTCTGCTTTATGTGCTTTTGGGTACAGTTCTTGTTGCCTAATGTGTTAAAGTAAGTGTTCAACTAAGTTAAATGTAATGTAAAAGTGTTTAATATGTTACAAAAATCACAGCTGTGCTTAAAATAATCAATGTGTTGACCCCATTCTGGTCACGGCGATTGTATATGAAACCTTAAGTCAATAAATGTGGCCTTCTGGTAATCAAGCCACCTTAAAAACCTTAACAAATCTGAACTCAAACTTAAAATGTTTATTTTATCCTTAAAAAAAATACATGGTTTTCTTGTTGCTCTATTCCAGGTTTCAAAAATTGAGGTGCGCATTAGATTAGTGTAAATATGCTTTATGCTTCTCCTATGAAAGACAGAACCTATTTAGGGGTTATCCCAGGAAAAAAATATGCACTCAACTCCTTAAAGGGGTACTGAGAAAGTGTAATAATTACCTTGCAGGGTTAAGACTGCGTCTAGCGTCTGTCAGACAGCCACTAGAGGCACTTTTGGGTGGTTAGTCTGCATAAGGACATCCAGCATCCGTAAATTCCCAATAGGAAAGGATTGCCATGCATGTCATATAAAATTAGGCAATCAGAATTTTTTTCATTTTAAAAACACATAAGATTACAATCTCCAGAAAGGGAATCATCACATTACTGTATCATAAAATGTCAATGAGAACGCAAGTGCACCTTACCAATAATTAAAGACATCCCTTAACACAAAGGGCTATTTGCCTGTAAGAGGAATTTCAGTCCCAACGAATAGCCTCCTAAAAGTGAAAAGTGAGCAAACTGTCTTACCTATCAGATTCAAGATGACTGGCCAGGGACATAAATATAAATATACATAATATGTAAAAACTATGACATTCTGATACATTTAGAATTTGTATAGGTTTAAAAATATACCTTACCCTGACCAATGAGGTAATCTACAATTCAAATTGGGTTGCGGCAAATGTAGCATTTTTGTATCATACCAAAATGGATGGCACCCAGGTACTTGCCTCAAAGGTTCTTTTTATTATTATTACATCTTAATTGTTCATGAGGGCACATACTAGCTTGGCCTGGCCCATTGTAACGAAAAAGCACAATCAGATTAAACCCAATGTTCATACGTAGAATTAAAGACTGGGGGAAAACTAGTGACCACCTAAGCTCTTGTACTCTATATATACACACATTATATATTCTATTTAAACCTAATAATATACATTGTATTATACTTATACCTCTTCATTTGCATCAGATTGCTGTGCAAAAATATTTTTAAAATACTAACCTCCCAAATGGCAGGGAAAATCATTAGTTCATGCTGCACCTGTTTCATTTTTGAAGAGGCTAATTAATCCTCCAAAGATTAACACTTTAGAGAGAGAATAGCTCCAAAGCAAAGTCAATTCATTCTGACGTGATATGTACATATGCAAACATGATTAAAACAGAATCCCAGAACAAATAATAATAATAAGTCACTTCCTATTAGAGGGGCTTTGTTGCGCACCCTTCGGCATCGAGTAAATAACGAAAGGAGAGCTTCTGACGGGTTCAGTACTTTTATTCTTTTTCATCAAGGGTGTGCAGGAGGGTTGAACACCACCAACATTAATCTCTTTAACACCTTGAGCACCGTGAACCATAATCACCAAGTATCGAGCACCGTGAACACTGTAAAATGACATACAATACATTTGTTTACAGAGATCACAAACAGGATTACAAATGTGGAGTTCAGTTATCTGCACACATTGATATTACATTAACCCCTTAGTGACCAGACCCTTTTTCAATTTTCTTACCGTTTGGGACCAGGGCTCTTTTTACATTTCTGCAGCGTTTGTGTTTAGCTGTAATGTTCCTCTTACTCGTTTACTGTACCCACACATATTATATACCATTTTTTCCCCCATTAATTGGTCTTTCTAAAGATACCATTATTTTCATCATATCATATAATGTACTATTAAAAAAAATATAAAATATGATGAAACAACTTTAAAAAAACACACTTTTTCTAACCTTGACCCTCAAAATCTGTTACGCATCTACAACCACCAAAAACACCCATACTAAATAGTTTCTAAATGTTGTCCTGAGTTTAAAAATGCCCAATGTTAACATGTTCTTAGCTTTTTTTGGAAAGTTATAGGGCTATAAGTACTTTCCAAACTATTTTGTTTCAAAATTAACGCAAGTTACATTGTAACACTGATATCTGTCAGGAATCCCTGAATAACCCTTCACATGTATATATATTTTTAAAGAAGACAACCTAAGATATTGAACTTGGGGTATTTTAACTCTTTTCATGCAAGCATTTTATCACCAATCTATGCCAAATTTTAACAAACAAAAAAATAATTGGTGATTTTTTTGACACACAGTAATTTAAGAATACATCTACGGAGAACTTTAAGGGTTACTGCCAAAGAACAGCCCAATATGTGTTCAGCAACATCTCCTGAGTACAGTGATACCACCCGTGTATAGGTTTGTCGGATTCTCTGGGGGTTAAAAGACTTTATTTGGAGGGTGCGCATTCCAGTTTTCCAACTTGGAATTTTCACAGCCAGTCATCATGCACCCATGTCCTATTTGGGACATTTTTGAAGCCGGCCAATGTAATTTACCCCCATCAAACCATATATTTTTGAAACGTAGGCACCCTAAGGTATTTCAAATGGTGGTATTTTAACACTTTCCATGCACTAATTCTACCATCAGTCTTTGTCAAACTTTTGGGTAGTCATTTTTTGTGTTATTTTTCTCTCACATTGTACTTTAGGTATGGATTCTCAGTTCCTGTTATGTTTTACTGACCCAGAATACCCCGATATGTGTTCAGCAACATCTGCCGAGTACAACAGTGCCCCCAATGTACAGGTTTTATGGGTTTTTGCAAACTTACAGGGGTCAAATGTAGGGCTTTTCCATGTTTGCACATTGAAATTTGCCAGATTGGTTTGCTGGGCCTATGTTGCCTTTGAAACCATATGGCAGCCCAGTGTAAGAAATTGATATTGTAACGGAATGCAGTATATTAGTACACGATATCCGTTGGTATCTTCAGGAAATCCACAGTCAGAGTAGAAAGCAAGGCAATATCCCCAATCCTCCCAATAACCGGACGAAACACAGTTTGGGAGTCAACTAACTCGGTTTATTCACAAGCAGCGTATTTATGCAGTTCCCCATGCAAGGGGTTTCCATACAGATATTCCAGGGGATTTCTCCCAGCATGCATTGTGACTTTCCCAACAGGCATCGCTGCACGAGAAGGATACTCCCACTAAAATGGACGATTAAGTGGATTATCCCCTCGTGCAGCAAAACCGACAATTGACATTAAAATACATAATTCCCGTAATATTCGGCACTTTAGAATAACTGAACGTTCGGTAGATAGCTGGGGTCGGAGCGCACACTTTGTGAGAATACCGCTCCGATCCCAGCTGAATTGACCGAACGCCGCACATAATACATTTAAACATCAAGGTGAGTTTAAAAGTACCGAATAAGTACGGGACACATAATGTACCGAACGCGGTACTCCCGAACGCTCTGGAAGTCCAGCGGTGTTCGGATCACTGAGTAGCCGTTTTCAGTTCCAGGCTCTCGACGACCGAACACCGCTGCAGAGACAAAGGATCCAAGATGGCCGACCGCCGCATGGTCGGTAGTGGATCGACGGCCACCTAGGAGAGCTCTTAATTACCGATTGCAACAATGTTGCAATCGGTTAATTGGTGCCACACGACCTGGGAATGTGTGGTCTACCTGGGGAGTCCACATTCGTACGGCGAACGGCCAGGATAGCCGTGTTTCGTCGTACGAATGCGTTGTATGCTGGCGGCATACGGCTGCCAGCATGCGAACGGTCACAGTACAATACACATACAGTCAACGGGACACGTTATACATTCAGCCTACGGACAACCTGCAATGAATATAGTTCAGAAGTGGCTAGGTTTGCCACAGATATGCAAAACATTGTAGACATAGATAGTAATATAGAAATCTATACGTACTAGGAAATCACCTAACAGCTTTTAGCAGTCTATAAGA
This sequence comes from Pelobates fuscus, assembly GCF_036172605.1. Classification (NCBI taxonomy): domain Eukaryota; kingdom Metazoa; phylum Chordata; class Amphibia; order Anura; family Pelobatidae; genus Pelobates; species Pelobates fuscus. Next base: position 381,507,332 of record NC_086317.1, on the reverse strand, counting down.
GCTATCTGTTAGGTGATTTCCTAGTACGTATAGATTTCTATATTACAATCTATGTTTATTTTATTGTAAAGCCTATATGGGAGCTTTCTTGTACTAGTTGAGACCACCAGTTAGATACTCATTATTAAACGTTAGAATTCTCTGTTCTCGTGTACTTGATAACAGTGTGATAATGATGAAAGCGTTCAGTTGCATTTTCCCAGCACCCAGCTAAAACAAAAGCTTACATCCCTCCAGCAGTTCTCCTGCCAACCAGTTTTCCATGCATGTTATCAGAAGATCAGAGTAATGAACATCTAGGTGTAACCATGGGAGTGTGCGTTTTCCAAAGTCATCCTGTCCCTAAAAGAAGTCTAGTCCTGCTCCCAACCTACCCATAAACCATCCCTAACTGGTCACATCTTACACAATGTTACAGTTTAGCTGGAGGGAAGAGATCAAAGGGAAAGACTTGTGTAAAGACAGAGCTTTCTGGAAAAAGGGGGATGGATAAACCACATTTGGGAGGGAAAAGGGATTCTGGGACATGTAGTTAAGGGCTGCAAGAATCAGTCTTTTAAAAAGACAACAGCCAAGGAGGTCGCTCTCTTGTCTTTTTCTCTCTTTGTCTCTTTTTGGGGAGGACAGAGCAGCAAAGCAGAGGTGCCATGGTGAACTGAGAGAGACTGTCCCAGACTACCAAAGATGAAGGCACAAGGGGAAAATCTTCATTTAAATGTCTAGGCATTGCCCTTTTACTATGTATCTTTTGATTATGTACTGGATATGGTTATAATGTGTAAGGTGTATATCCTTTTTAAATCTGTAACAGTATCCTAAGTTACCGTAATATTAACAATACATTTTATTATACACTTGTGTCTGTGACTTATGTGACTCATTCCCTAAACGAATATCCTTGTAAGAGGGTCATAATTTCTTACAACAGGAATGAAAATCAACCCCATCATGGCATACCATTTGTAAAAGTAAACAACCCACGGTATTCAAAATGGGGTATGTCCAGTCTTTTGTAGTAGCCACTTAGCTACAAAGGCTTGCTAAAGTTAGCGTTCATACTTGTTTATTGCTTTTTTTTTTTTTTGCACAAAAACTGGACTTTTACTGGTGATTTCATTGTATGATAAGTCTTACTGTTTTAAACACTCATATTTGTGTTCAGCGCAGTCTCCTGAGTATAACAATACCCCCTATGTACAGGTTTTATGGGAAAATTACAGGGTCAATATAAGGCTTGTTCAATTCCATTTGCCAGATTGGTTTGCTGGGTCTGTGTTGCCTTTTGAGACCATATGGTAGCCCAGGAATGTGAAATAATCCCATCATGGCATACCATTTTCAAATGGGGTATTTCCAGTCTTGTAGTAGCCACTTAGTCACAAACACTGGCCAAAGTTAGCGTTTTTATTTGTTAAAATGAATAATTTGTAAAAAAAAATACATATATATATTCTCTCTCTCTCTCTCTCTCTCTCTCTCTCTCTCTCTCTCTCTATATATATATATATATATATATATAAAGAAATGATGAAACAGAGCACTCCAAAGGACTTGTTGATTTAATTTTTATCAGTGTTGAAGAAAATCAATGTTTCGACCCGATCCTGATGAAAGTTTGGGTTGCAAACTGAAACGTCGATCTTTTAACTATGGACATTAAAAGTTAAAGGGACCGAATGCACATGCGCGGGCGCCGCCGGGATGAGACCTAATGTGCATGCGCGGCAATTGCTTTCAATGCTTTCCTATGGGGATTTTAGCTACGCTGGAGGTCCTCACATAGCGTGAGGACGTCCAGCGACGCTATAGCACAGAATACCTGTGCTATAGACCAGGAAGTGCCCTCTAGTGGCTGTCTAGTAGACAGCCACTAGAGTAGGAGTTAACCCTGCAAGGTCATTATTGCAGTTTATAAAAACTGCAATAATTACACTTGCAGGGTTAAGGGTAGTGGAAGTTGGCACCCAGACCACTCCAATGGGCAGAAGTGGCCTGGGTGCCTGGAGTGTCCCTTTAAGTTTTACTTAAAATATTTTGAGTCCTGAGAGTGCTATATATATTAAGGCCATATGCCTGTATTTGTGGGAGGAGTTTGAATCTATCTCCTACCATGTGGACTTCCGGTGCGACTCTTACTGCCAAAATATTTTCCCTGTACTTACCTTCAGCCATGAAATCTGACCGCTCCGGGCTACCAGCTTACTTCAAACCGCATCAGAGTCTCGTTGCCGATCCGCTTCCAGGTTCCTGTCTCATGGTCTTCACAGATAACGCAAGGCTTTCTCCCGAACGCCCGTGGCTGGTGTTTGTGCTATTTCATATTCATACGTACAGTGTTCGGTGCATCATAGGAGCTTTCGAGCCCTTCGTGGTGTTTGTGGAAAGAAGGTTTTGTATTAATTCCTATGTTCCATATGCATGGTAAACAACCGAACATTCGCATAAACATTCCGTTCGCATGCATATGTGTTGTTTAACACTTATCCGTTACATATCATATGTTTCTCAAACATATTCTAGAGTTTGAGCCCTTAGCAATGTTACACAGAGAAAGTTCGCAAAAATATTTACCGTTTCAGTACTTTAATGTCACTTAAGTGCTTCCTTATCTATAGTTTGGTTATCATGATATTCATTTCACATAAATTCACATCTGTTGTTTGCTTAAATCCGGGATTTTGCTAATTACCCCCTTTTTCTTTTTTAGGTTATCTACTAAAATGGGTTTCGGACTGTTGATAATTACATATTTCATTGAACTTATTTAAACTAATTTATGGCTCAATATTCATTTATTCATATATGAGTTAACTCTAGCTGGCCATTTACATGTCCCCACAGCATTCCTTTTTCCTAAACTACTTTCGTGGCCCTCCTGACGTTGTCACATACCTATCTCATCAATTACGCTCTGTCTATGTTAAGGGACTTTTAGTACGTTTTTACATTTTACATTACATTACTATTACATTACATTATGGAAAACACCACGTTATCTGTGTTTTCACTTGCTAGCAGTCTAGCTTACTCGTATGCCCATTAGTCCTTGGGGGATGGCTTGCCTGTTAGCATTGACCCTTGTATGGTCCACGATATGCATACATTAACGTTCTGACTATATAATTATGGTTTAAGTTATATACGTTCCTTTATCTCATGTAATTTCAATTCCTGCTTAGAATCCTCTCTATACTTTCCTGATTTTAGAGGATACAGTGTATTTCAGTTTCTCACTGGTATTTCGAGCTCCCTTAATATACATTTTATTATTATCCCCCGTGTTATTATTATACTCATTATGTATGCGTTTTACTGCCTTATCCTCACACATTACGCTTCATAAGAGTCAAGCCCATGCCTAGGGAAAGTGAACTAGCTTATAGGTTTTAGGTGCTAACCTTCACTTTTCTTAATCATATTGGTCTCACACTAGCAAGGTCAGACGACCTGCCTCAAACCAGAGGCTTGCCCACATGACCCCACATTATAGTTATTGTCCCACAGACCCTCCTTTAGGGTGTTAATTAGTTAGAAGTCACCTATCACGGCCATACGTATTGATTCTCTTAACATCACCAAGAGGCCAACCCCCTGCCACAACATTTCGGTGGCCACGTTCCCATCGGGGCAAATCATAGCTAGAGCCTCTCTCTGCCACTTGGCAACTAGCAGGGCCTCACCTATCACGGGGTAGATTAATTCTTCACCTAACGGCACTATATCAGCCAACCAGTTCTATAAGTCGGTACTCTGTGGTATGGATCATTGTTTGTTTATTTTATTAATTTTAGCATGTCTCAAGCCTCTGATCATGAAAATGACCTGCCTCTTCCTAAAACTCCAGCTAGGCCCTGCACTCCCTCTCGCCCTAGTTCCTCTGCTGAGTCACTCACCCCTTCCACTCCCGGGTCCTTGAGGCCATGGACTATACCCAAGTTTGCCGCCGAGCTGCGCAAGAGGTGCATCCCCTACCCTGCCACTAAAAGGAAGGGGACAGAACTCTTTAAGGTCCTATCCACTCAGTCCAATTACCCCAGACCCATTATGAGTTCTCATGGAATAAGTTTTGACGGCATGGGGAAAGTAAAGGGCAGGATGTCCCTGTTGATTGCCTCCATGCTAGTCATAACCGATCAGCTGACAGTACTTGTAACAGATCACCCTATTCTCCAGCCCACTGCAGCAAGTCTGGCCGTGGTTACTACCCCTACGGTGGCAATCTCACAGAATAGTTTGAGCACAGTTTCTCCCCTTCCCTCCACATCTCACATTGTCACATTTGCATATTTGATCCCCACATCCAACAGGAAAGACATCATTGAGGGTAAGGATGTTAATTTAGTCTTTCTACTGATTGCTTCGCAGGATAGTGTAGAGAACAGGACCTATAACTACGGGGACATATACATATACATATAATACGTGTGTGTGTGTGTGTGTATATATATATATATATATATATATATATATATATATATGTATACACACTTATTTCCTACATGTGTTTAATATATTATAATTAAAGCATTTTATAATATATTATACATATATACACACTTTTATATATATATATATATATATATATATAAATATATATTTATTAATATCAAAATACAGTTAGAATAAAATAACATATATATATATTTAAATGATTTTTACAATTTTTATGTATATATACACATATGTAATTTTACTCTGTGTATTTTTATATTAATATTTGTATATATTAATAAAAAAATACACTTAGTATGATGTTATATATATATATATATATATGACACGTTATATATAGATATATGTATATATATATATATATATATATATATATATATATATATATATATATAAATCTCATATATACATATATATAAAAAAAAAATTATTAACTTTTTTTTTCAAAAACCTTTTTCACCAGCAGGGGGACTGCTTGTCAGCACTGTGGACACCTATTGTGGCAATGTGCTCTTTTAGAGCGGTCACATGGACACTGGGGGTGTCCTAATTTGGAAAGGGGGAACTGTCTGGGCTGTCAGACAGTCCCCCCAGTGAAGCAGAAGACCGACCGCCGGCGGGGGATCATGAAGCACAGGCATTAGTCCTGCTCTCCTTTTCACTCAGGACAGTAGTAAACAGGCAGATTTCCCATAAGTATAGCCATTACCTGCACTATTTTATCCAGCTCAATAGTGGACACATACAGCTTACGAACAACCTCCTAAATGTGACCCATTTGTTATAAGAAAGCCCAATGAAAGTATTAGCGACTGCAGAAATACCAGAGTCGCCCATACTTACACGAGCCAATAATCTAAATTACTGATGCACTTACCTGAGAAGGAAAACCAGATTAAATAGCCGGGATAGAGGCATATGAACTATTGCAGGCCTATTTCCACTGACAAATGGGGATTTTTTTTTTTTATTATTTATTTTTGCGTGCATGAAAGATAACAGACAGCTTTCCTCGCCACAACAGCGTTTGGAAGCTGAAGCATAACACAGTTATTATACAGTTATGGCATTGAAACAGTGCACAATTTTTAAGTGAAAACAAGCTTATACGTTGTGAGGCAATATATGAACAGTATAATGGTAAAGACAAACAAATTGCCGATCGTTTAAGCTAGAGGTATGCAAAAGTTACTAGATTAATAGACATTAACTGAAATAACATACGAGTATGTCTAAAGGTTAAAGCATTAGTTTTCATGCTTAGAGTGCTAACATCGCTTGGGTGGGTAGTCAATATAGCATGGTTTCACATTAAATAGGAATTCAAGAATGCATAGCTGCATCGATATTACAGGCACCTTTCCTGCTCTGTTACCAGGACAGGTGGGGTATACGCTATGACAGAGCAATGTGTCATAAAACCACAGTTGGTTTGCGTTATTAGCCACGGTCATGGTGCGGTATCACGATTATAAGGAGGCTCATACATAGAATCGTTTGCAAAATAAATGAATGAACAAACCATAATGCGTAGCCCAGCGCGTAATACACAACATATTATTCAACCAGGTTAAGTTAAAATATATATGAATGAATACATGCCGAGCTATGATAGCAGGCATTATAAGCGTGTAATCCCATATAAATGGACAGTGCACCTGTTAGTGTATCGTACTAGGAAAAGTAGACAGTTAGGAGAAAAAACATATTATTATGGACAGGTTTGTTTCACAATTTAAGATGCTGATAATAATTACTAGTTCAACTTTATAATGGAGTTCAAGAGCTGTATTTGCAGGTTAAGCTATGCTTTAGTAGATGTGCTAGGCTATGTACAGGGTATTTGTCAGGTATCACATGTGAGTGCCTAACCGTCTATGGCATGAGATATGCTGGGTGCACATGTGATGGTGTAGCATTGCTCACAGGTGCATATACAATAAGTGTGGTGTTTCACTAGGGTAATAAACATGTATGAGTTATAAAACTAAGTGTGTTAATGTGGCCCTGGCTAGAGAGGCAAGGCTGGATAAGGATGGTGTGAGTCAGAGTCCTCTTCGGCTGCGTGGGCTTGGTGGTGTGGTAGCTGTCCTAGCCGTATGATGGCAGTTGGAGTCAGCCTACTCCTGTCGTCGGTGCCGGCAAAGCACATAGAGAGTCCAACTGGGTTTCAGCATCGCGTGTCAAGTAGGCTGGAGGGATTCCGCTGCTGCCTCCCGGTCCTCCGTGAGTACCGTGGGTGGTGGGGGTATTTCTCTGGCGGTTTGGCCATTTCTCTACTCCCCTCGTGGATTTGCAGGCCGGAGTCTCTGTGTGTCCCTGTGGTATGGGAGCGTAGCCCTTCTGGGTGCTGTTTGCGGCTCTGTGTCGCTGCTTTTGGGTGTTGCGCTGGCAGGCCTTGGTTGTGCTTGGAGTTGGCCGTGTCCCAGCCCCTCGAGTGCGCCATTTTGTTTTATTTAGTGGCAGTTCTTGTTTGGGAGCCCTCCGAGTCGGTCGGGATCCATGCCAGCGGTGTCGGATGCGCGGTCTGTGGTTTTTATGTCCAAACATAGTTCTCGTTTCTGTCAGCGGCAAGGTCAGTCGTTTGGGTTCGTGGGCCCGTCGGGAGCTTTGTCCGTTTTGGCGCCCATTGCTTACTTTATCTGGGGGAGGGAGTTTGCGCCTGCTTAAGGAGTGTGTCGGTAATACCTTGGGTGAGCGTGTGGCTTTATTGTGAGCCTCCGCTTTTCGCTCTTTTTTTTTTTTTTTTTTTAATTCTTTATTTTTGTGTGCAAAAGGAAAAAGCAGTTACAGAGGCGTGTGCCATGTTCCAACAGCATGAGCACTCCATATAACAATAAACAGCGTTGTAAGAAAGCATGGCTTGATAACACATTGCACATTTTTTATGTGGTAGAGAATTGCAGGAAATGACATTCTAGGATTTTAAGTAGCTTAAACATTCGGTTATGCAACGTAAATTTTACAGAGTAAACGCGTGTGGCGCGCTGATGCGTCATCACTATGGATAACTATGCAAACTACTGCACGTTTTGGTTCCGTTAGGTACCGGCTTTACATGTTTTATGCTTATAGTGATTGGTGGTAGTGGTATACATGTATGGCTTACGCTTTTCGCTCTTTAACCGCCATCTTCTCCAAGAACTTAGTTATTATGGCATCTAGCCTGGCCATGAGGTCGGGTCTCTCTGCGGTGTGATTCCACGTGGCGGCGGCCATTTTGCAGGGCCGCGCCTCGTCTCTCCGCTCGTTTGCCTCTTCCTTTCGGTTCTGTGCCCGTGTGTGTCCGCTTGGACCGGGATAACCCCCGCCGGTCGGGGGGGGGGGGGGGGGGGACAGGTTGCTGGCAGGTCCGTTTCTCCGGTTTGTTGACTGGGAGAGCGGCCGTCTCTCCCTGTCGCTGTCGCGTGTAGGCCCCAGCCAGCCATCTTGGGTTCCCGATCACCGAATCGCTCGTGGAAAGTGTCAGGCGTATCAGCGGGTCCTCATGCAGGTAGGATATCCCAGTAGGTGTATGTCTCAGTTTTTGGCGAGTTAACGGTGCTAGTCGGTGAATCCAGCAGGAGCTCAGCCTTCGTGCGTCTTCTCCGCTTGCTGGCTTGGCCCCGCCCCCAGACAAATGGGGATTTTTACAAACACCCTGATCTATGAAAACGACATAGATCCTTGTACACAACATGAACCATTATCATCTCTTCAGAGAGAGCTTAGGTCAAAGCCCCAGTCACTAAAAGGGGTATACCCAGGAAATCATCTTTCTATAGGTGCAGTGAACTGTGTAAATATTGGCCAGGTGAGCATATCATAAAATTTGGGCCTGTTAAAGCCGGCTCTCTCCTAACTGCAGTGAAAGGTAGGACAACAGACTGTTTAAAGGAGTGGCTGGTACTATTTACACTAATTTCAGAATTCTATTTCCTGTCCTATCTGATGTAAGGGGAGGGGCTAACCCACAATGCCACCATGGCTTACTTAGGAAAAGGTTGGTGCATTAAAGCTCGCTGTAAATTTATGTACCATTGGTACCAGACGCAGGAAAGAGCCCACAAAATGTACCCAGCAGCTCATACCCAACGTTGGAGAGGTTTCCAATTCTTATGAGCTACATTAAACACATGGTGGACTTGCCCGCACCGTCAACCCATTTGTACTCCGGTGCAACTATTATTTAAATCCCTATGCAAACTATCCCTTACACTCTTTATTACATGCATGGCCTTTCCACCTATTTCCTTTTACCAAAGAACACCGACTACTCGGGTGATTCTTGCAGCAAAAAGTCTTATTGCGCTCAGGCAGAATGTAGAGGAGAATCTCCACACAACATTGTACAAATTTATGGCTATGTTTATCATGTCTTTGAGAGAAAGGTGGTAAAACTTTGGTTCCCATGGTGTGAAGATTACGCTTTCTCTGTAGCACCTAGTCGTCTGACCACTTTATAATATACTTTACGGTTTTTACCGGTCTTACCCCATGTCTTTCGCTTTATATGTGATTTACAGGAAGTCACTCCACATCTTGAGAGGCTCTGCTTTGCTATATGTGTTATTGTACTCTTTCTACAAGTCGGAGGTTGCCCATGATCAAATCCCCACTTATTCGACTGCCTTTTTGTTCCATCTTCTGTATTGATATTATGTCTATCTTTTGTGTTTTCGCTTTGTGTCGATATGTATGCATCTTCTAGTTATTGTATACTTGTGTATTCTTAACTTTAAAATAAGAAATAAAAAAATTTACATATATATTTATTTGTGGTCGGTTAATATCGTATAGTGAAATATCTTGTGATTGGAATTAAGTCGGTGTGGTGTGCCGGAACCGACGTAGGGGGTAGGCCTGTAAAAGAGGGCCTCCCTGAATGAATTGTATAAGAGGGAGAGGTGGGTGGGGTGAACAGCGTGCGTACGGCAAGGTAGGAGTCGCGTTTATATAGAAACGCTAACTCCTCCCACAAATACAGGCCTTACGGCCTTAAACTTGTGGTCGGTTAATATCGTATAGTGAAATACCTTGTGATTGGAATTAAGTCGGTGTGGTGTGCCGGAACTGACGTAGGGGGTAGGCCTGTAAAAGAGGGCAAAAGAAAATGCAAGAAAACACACTTATTGCAATATCATTATCATATAAAATCCGTTTGCCTTACTTCTTATCCGTTAGGAATGTTCCTGTATAATGTAGCTGATTCTAGTGACTCTAATTATGTGTACCGGCGTACTGCTACTGGATGCCGTGCTTATTGAAAGGATGTGCTTAATAGGAGCCAGTGGCCCCAACCTACTCTAATGCCAGGAGTATGAATGTAGAACCGTATTTAGAAGTAGTTAGGGAAGGATTAGTAGGTCAAGTGTCTTGATTGTCTGGTTTGAATGTTGGCGTGACATGATGTAGTGTTTGTACCTTCTCAAATCTTCCTTGAGGAGACGTGATTTGCCAGTCTGATTAGTTGTGATCGTGGAGTTGTAGGGCTCCGGAACCCTTGTACGGTTGCAGTCACAGATTTAGGACCTGGTTGTGTGGTGCGGATGCTGTTTAGGGAGTCTGATACTGCCCAGAATTCCCACCTGTGGACGTACGTTACTGTAGAGTGATAAACCAATTATTTATCTTTGATATCTTATGGTAAGACGGGGTATGGTTTGAAAGGCTTGTCAGAACATGTTATTGTATGTCAGTTCGGTATAGTGCGATCATGTTGTATGAAGGTTTGAATAAAAGGTGGCAAAAAAAGCAGAATAGACTACAATTGTACAGTATGCCTGTGAATGTTGTGTTCCACTCAGTCTTGTAAGAATGTCACGTTCTGTCGTACGTATTCTTAGTGCAATTGAAAAAAACGCTATAGGTGATCACTTGTTGTCGAGTCCCAATAGCCGGGTGACCGAATGAGGATGTTAAAAATGCAGATTATGAAATGCGGAAAGTAACCGTGATGACAAGGAACTGGGTGTTGTAAGTTGGGTGAGGTACTAGGCCAATTGACTCTTGACCAGAAATCCCTAATAGTTATGTGGATGCTTCCACCCAGGATATTGGTTTAACTGTGCAAATTGGGAGTTGGTCGGAACCAGGCGGATTAACTCATAAACCCAATTCGAGCTCTATGACTCCCTCTACCTGACCCGGACTGCAATGCCGAAGGACCTTCTAACCCTGTTTCCATCAGTCTGTGAACCATCTACCCAAAGGTTGAGAAGGTGAATGATTGTACTGAATATGTTGCAGACCGCCATGCAGTCGGGCTAACCTTCAACTAACCTGCTTGACTAGGGGTCTGTCTGTTAATGCGGCTACGGCTATTGGTAAGCTTGACTAAGGCCGGTATTGCCATAGACTGAGCGCCACTTAACCGGCAGTCCCCAACCAATAGTTTGTAGGGATGAATGGTCACGTGGAGGGGTTGGTGATCTCCGTCCTGCTAGCTGCTAGGCCAAGTAGTTACGCCTGCCCATGATATGCTCCAATCCCTAGTGATTATAGTATCGAGAGAATTGGGTGATGATATTAAGGCAGAGGATGCGACTGAAAGCGGAGCAGACAGAATAATGCTGAGGCGATGTTTATTAGTATAACCAGTGGCGCACATTAAATAATACGTGATTAGCTGAGGAGAAATGGACATTTAGGGTGCACAGTGTGAGTGACCCCCCTAGTGTAGAACCCGTGTGATGAATATGCCACCAAGTGCCGGACAGACGTGACTCCCGAAAATGTTAAGTTGAAAGTTTCGAACAACGTGTATGGGCAGACGGTCTTGACATGAGTCCCGAGGCATATAGCACATACGTGAAGTAACCCACAGTTGGCAGACCTACATATGCCCAGGTTAAAATCATTGCAAATAAGCGGGTGAGTACCCAGACCGTGAGGGGGTGTGAAAGGTGATGCGGGGGGCCAACTCTGTGGGGTGGAGGGAATGAGCGTGTGTGGAGGACCTACATGAGCCGGGCTGGTGTTCTCTAAGACGGAGAGTCTATTATTGAACGACTGAAGATTGGCCAGAATGGTGTTTAGACTTCCTATTATGGCAGTAATTTCTCCTTGTGATCCGATCCCCAACACAGAATCTTCCGGGTTCAGTTCAGTGGTCGTACAAGGGAGGAATGGTTCGTCTCCCATGTTACCTTCTTGGGATGTGCTAAAAAAAAACCCATCACAACAACAAAGAATTGATTAATAACAAAACAGTTGAATAAGCGTAGAACTGGCTGGCTAACTAGTGCCAAAGCGAAAAGCTCTCTACCCCGTGACAGGTGAGGCCCTGCTAGTTGCCAAGCGGCTGGTGAGAGGCTCTACCTATGATTTAGGCGTGGGGTTCGTGCCACTAGCGTGGTGGCGGGGTGCTGGCCTCTCGGTGACAGTAAAGATCCAAATACGTGTGGCCGTGTCAGGTGAGGCCCTAGCTATGAACCCGATAGGTGGGCTAATGCGAGACTCTAACTATGATTTGGGCCGAGGGGCAAAATCTCCGTGTTGAGATTGGGGAGTTAGCCTCGCGGGACCAGATCCGTAGTACAACTAAGGCCAGCAACCTAACCCTAAACAGCCAGTTCTCTAACCCTAGACGGGGGCTTGATGAGGGTGGAACGTAACATATTCAGCAAACCGATTCGAGGTTGATAGGAACCGTGAGGAGGTTGATAGGAACCGTGAGGTTCATATTACAGGGAGGTAAAAAAAAAAAGAGATAAGAAGAAGAGGAGGAACTGAGGATGTGGGATAGAAGAGAGAGAAAAGTATGAGCAGCCCAGTGTAGTTGTTGGAGATGTGGATAATAGCATAGTAACCATAGACCCTGAGGGTACTGAAGAAACTCAGGATAAACCCTGAAGGGAGATTTTCAGGAAGGCGTTGTGCCAAGAAAAGCATGATAGTATCAGAGGGGGAGAGGAGGTTGATAAGAGTGAGGCTTGTATGAAATAGCACGACTGTCCATAGATAGCGAGTTTGAGTAACCGTATAACGAGTTATCGAGAAGAGCCGTGGCCTGTTGAGGCAAGTCGGGAAATCAAGCCCCCGTACCACAATACCCCAACGCGTAATTTCGTGGCCTTGATGAGGCAGTAAATGAACGAAAAGTATTTGTACCTGGTTGAAACCTGTAGGCAAAACGAGCCAATAATTGACTGGTGATAGAATGTTGTCTTATACCTGAAATCAAGGTGCAGTTTAAAAAAGGAAAAGACAACCCTAAAATATAAGTGGCTTCTAACAGTATTAGATTATGCTGACATGTAGAAGGGCAACACAGTTGGTTGTACTGGTAGACGATAGTAGGTAATCTATTTAGTGAATTCCGTGATATTGCCTATAGAATTATAATCATAGGTCCTGAGTGTGCTGAAGAGGCTAAGGATAGTAATTATTCCCCTATAAGGTTACCCTTGAGGATATTGTGCTAAAGCGTGGTAGGATTTAATGGATGACAATGGTGAAGAAATAAAAGGCGTTAAGGGAGTCTAGGATTTTCGAACGGCAAATAGCCCGAACGCGGCTATTTACCGACCTTGGTGTTCACATGAAAGGAGGAGCGGGAGAACGGAGAGGACACCGGGACCGGAAAACGAGGACCGGAAGTTCAGCTGTCACGGAGACGAGGTGAACAGCGTGCGTACGGCAAGGTAGGAAAGGGGGAGTAGCGTTTATATTGGAACGCTAACTCCTCCCACAAATACAGGCCTTAAACACACACACACACACACATATATATATATATATATATATATTCGCGAATAATAGTATAAAGAAACAGAGATCGGGACAATTGGAGACCAGCAATTTCTGGACTTGGTCCTTAGGACCTTTTTCTGGGTTCATGTTGCCACTCTTGTGGCATATATTTTTGTAAGTGCAATATATTTGAACCTTATTGGTTTTGTTTATGGTGTTTATTGGTCTAGGTTTGTTATATTTTCTTTAAGAATATTAGGATTGCTTCTTCCAATGCTGTTCTTCATATTGCAAATGTAGCAGGAAGGCTTACGTAAAATTGTAAGGTATTTAATATTCGTTTCACTTGTATTAGGCAAATAGATAGACATGGATCATAAAATAAAGAAGAGGGGTAGGTGAATGTGAGTTAGGGGAGTGGGTTTACATATGCAAAATAGAGTCAGGTTCATTAAAGAACTTGGTATCACCAACAGCAAGAGGGCTGCATTCTGTCCCTTAATCAGTATTTATTACATGCATACATAAATTGGCGGCAATAACTGCGTAAAAAAAGCAAGACGGTATCAACAGTACATCTGGCTGTATATCATGAAGCATCCTGACACCATGACCATGTTAATATGCCCGATGAAGTCTCGACATGGAATGGGTAGAGAAGGTGAAAGGAGAAAAGCTAATGACAGATCCCAGATGGTTAAGCAATAAAGCAGCTCAGCTTTTTTTTTTTCCCCCATCTGAGAGCGTGTTAACCAACTAGCTAAATAACTATTCTATATTTTAATCATGGTTTCCAGTTCTAAGATTTTAAACAATATAAACATTAAAAGGGATTCTATGTGCAGCATAGCACCTTGTGGTCTTTGTCCCAAATGGCTTAATCTAAACTTAATTTGAAATTTAGCACATGCATGAATACCTGAAAGTCTACCCCCTCCCCCGCCATAAATTTCCCCATTATGAGTTGCGTTACTTAAATCTTATAGTGTATGGAAAGGAAACAAAAAAAGTACAGAAATATCAAGTTGTGAAGCCTGGTCACAAAAATGCTAATATGAAACAAACACATTGCAAAGCATATTTAAGACAGCGTAATCTGGGGAATTTTATTTCTGTTACACTCACAGACTGCGCTGTTACAATATGCAAATTAACATATTGTATCACTTTCAGCCTACATGTCTATCAGTTCCCTTAGCAACAGACTGCTGCTTAAACCCTAGCCAAATCCCTTACAAAAGATTCCTCAATAAGAGACCAACAGTTCCACACTAAGGAAGTGGATCAATATAGCCGTCTGTAGAGTGACTCATTGGTTAATATAATATTTAAACCATGCTAAGCTCTTAAATCTATGTTTTAAAAACTGGCCTTTGCCCATAGACTTCATCAAAATGAGACACACTGTGTGCTAAACTGCAAAGTGCCACAGCATGCATATCACACACCAGCTTGCGTTGTTTACAGTGTTTTTTTTTCTTCAACTTTATGACATTTTTAGATAATGCGTTTCGGTATTCTGATACGGTTTAATATGTCTCAATCAGGGTTATTCACTAAACGTTATATTGTAGCAAGTTGAAAGTCAAATTGCTAAATATGGGCAACAAAATACAAGCATGAGTATAGCACATTAAAAAATTTTAAGTTTCCTTCCACTACTACAAACAAGGGCCGAAACATTGCGTATGGGGCAATGGCTTAGTAGAAAAGTTTTACACGGGTGGAAAAAAAAAAAAAAAAAAAAAACATTATTCTGGGGAATGTTTGAAATATTTTGCAGATTTGAATTCGCTACAATTCAGTGTCAAACCTCATCTGTCTGTAATAGGTGCACCTAGGAGAATGGTATGGACATATGCATAATTATTTTGTGAAATTATGTTTCTTTCCCTGTGGGACTCAAGATAACGCAAAGCAATAAATGTCATAATAGGTACCAACTAAACTCTAAATCCCCACAGATGTAACCTAGCTCTATACTTAAGATCATATGCAGTGCAGACTGTTAAATATATCCTGAAATGGACCATGTCGCTCTTCTCATTGAGAGAAGCTGCAGTAGAATAGTGAATGTGGATCCGTCACAAGGATCCCAGTACCTACGGGCAGAGTTGCCAAGCATGAAATTCCAATGGGAAAACAAAATGAGTCCCTGGATGAGACACAGGTGCATTGCAGAAGATGCATTTGGCTTTTATTCACCAAAGTGTGAATTTACACAATTAGGAATATTTTACATTATATCGGAATTAAAAAATAACCAGCTATGGGTTTGGTTTCACTACTGTGTCCTAAATTTTGAGATCCAATATCCAACAGCAAGGAAAAAAAGTGTCTCTGTATGGATTAGCAGGAAAGGCATCAGATCATTACCGGACGAAAAACTACCACATGCTGTCAA
The DNA here is from genome assembly GCF_036172605.1 of Pelobates fuscus. Lineage (NCBI taxonomy): Eukaryota > Metazoa > Chordata > Amphibia > Anura > Pelobatidae > Pelobates > Pelobates fuscus. The sequence continues at coordinate 381,491,803 of NC_086317.1, read as the reverse complement.
AACGTGGGTAAAATTGTGGAAAGAAAAGCCCCAATAAAAATATTTGCTAAATGCAAATGGGTTGGCATCCCTTGTATTCTCAGATAAACTGCATATCCAATGGTCACTTCTAGTTATTTAAAAAGTAAACAAACAAAAATAAAAATACAGCCAGCTGTTAATTTCCAAGTATCCAAGCAGTATCTGAATCAGTTAACCAAGATAGATATTTGGTAATTTCAATAAAAAAACAAAAAACATCAGCATGCCAAATCATAAATTTATTATATATATATATATATATATATAATACAACTCCTGCTAAATAAGAGTGGTCAGCAATGCCTACATCTCCATTTTTGGGCGAGGGAAGTAGTGAAAGATCAACCCAAGATGTAGAGGGTGCAGAACACTCCTTAAAGGGTTACTTCAAGCATTATGACCACTTCAGTGATTTACCAATGCTCTCAACGAACTAATGAGCATTAGGCTCTGCATCCAGCGGCTGCAGCGACATGGGATGGGGGTGGGAGGCAGTAGGGAGGGGGCACTGCACTGTTTGTTTTCCTGGCACTGGAGAGTCCCTTTAAATACATAAAGGGAATCAACACAGTAAAGGAGGAGACTTTATTTAAAAGAAGAAAAACTACCACAAGAGGACATAGTCTTAAATTAGAGGGGCAAAGGTTTAAAAATATCAGGAAATATTACTTTACTGAGAGGGTAGAGGGTGCATGGAATAGCCTTCCAGCTGAAGTGGTAGAGGTTAACACAGTAAAGGAGTTTAAGCATGCATGGGATAGGCATAAGGCTATCCTAGCTATAAGATAAGGCCAGGGACTAATGAAAGTATTTAGAAAATTGGGCAGACTAGATGGGCCGAATATTTCTTATCTGCTGTCACATTCTGTTTTCTTTCCCCTCATTTCACTCTCCAAACATTGGTTGATATGAGAAAAAAAAAATGATCTACCACAGTTCCTGTATCTTTTAATCCTATCAAGTGAGGGAGTATAGGGAATTCTGTATATTCAGCCAAATGGTATATATATAAAATTTGTCAACATTCGCCAGATTTGCTGCAAATGCAACTTCCAAGTACACACCTTTATAAACCTATGGAAAGGAAAGGAGGATGATATGCTCTCACTATAGCAGATGGTGAACAGGCAGCAGTATACAAGACAAGGATTCCCAAACCTTGTGAATAGTTTACAAGAAAGAAAGGAGGTGTATACCGTGCCTAATAGTTTATATATGCAAAATATACATACATATATTCTCAAGTGTATCCAGAAAATCAGAACCTCAGAATAAAAATAAAATAAATAATAGTGCAATACAGTATGTTAATTTCTAAAAGTGGTGAATATAGCTATACACAATCCACTCACATTTATATGAGCTATAACAGAGCTCAGCTGTGATGCGCTTGGACGGTACAATCCCCGTCTTAGGATATGTTGTTGTGGTTGACGCAGATGTTTCCAAAGTGCAGTATGCGTGGTATATGTAAAAAAAGGAAATAGCCAATAGTGAAGTAAGTACTAATCATAAAATAAATAGTGAATACTATTGTACTTACAATTGCTAGAGCGTACAACTTGCTCTAGTATAATCAGCTTAGGTGGTATAATCCCCACCAAGGATATGCAGGATCCAGGAGGTAGAGAAGAGAATGAGTATAAAAAGTAACTAAAATAGTATACTTTAATATAAACAAACATATAAAAAAACCATATAAGGTTTAAAAGTTAAGTCCCACTTAACACGTACTTACTTCACTATTGGCTGCTATTCCCATTTTTTTTTTACATATACCACGCATACTGCACTTTGGAAACATCTGCGTCAACCACAACAACATATCCTAAGACGGGGATTGTACCGTCCAAGCGCATCACAGCTGAGCTCTGTTATAGCTCATATAAATGTGAGTGGATTGTGTATAATAGCTATATTCACCACTTTTAGAAATTAACATACTGTATTGCACAATTTTTTTTTGTTTTATTCCGAGGTTCTGATTTTCTGGATACACTTGAGTATATATGTATGTATATTTTGCATATATAAACTATTACGCGGTATACACCTCCTTTCTTTCTTTTTTTATAAACATATGAATGGTACACGAAGGAAAATCAATAAAGGCAAACTATAAAAATACATTCTGCCTCAAGAGACTTTGTATTATTTTATAAAGCAAATATAACCAAATTATTGAAATGGTCAACCACTACAGGAAGAAGACAGATCTGTGATTGGCTTTTAGAAATTTGGAATTAATTTGAGATGTTTTGCTAGCTGCCAGCGTTACTGTAGCTGGTCTAGAGCAAAACAAAAGCGAAAATTGCTCACTACTACAGATGTTCTTCAAAGAATAGTTTGTTTTTAGGCTGCAATGAATATTGGCATATTGCAGTAGTTATAGGTTTGCTGACAAAATCTTCTCTGCTTCTGGCAGTTAAGACAACAAGACTCAACACTTGGTAGATCCAACATTGGCACATCCTTTGCTCTGGCCAGAAATTAGATCTTTGTAACCTTTGGGCTCTCCATTTCACAGAAATTCCTCCATACCGTAACTACTCTACAAAATATTTAGCAGTCTTACAAGTCCATGTACATTAACATGTTTTATATTGCAATTTAAAAAAAAAATAAAAAAAAAATAAAATACATTTGATAAGCTTTTGGTGTCCCCTGAAAAAGCATTTGGGGCACAGTCCTTTTTTTTTTTTTTTTTTAACAGATCAATCAACTTTGAAAAAACGGACTAAGACTACCATTACTAAAGTTGTTCTGGTGAAGCGCGTAGTGATTTATTCTAATGTGACTTACAAACTTTATTTATGGGCTCTATCCATTATAGTAATGATGTACAGCAAAGTTTGTAATTTTAGCCACTTTCTATTAAAAAAAAAAAAAAGTATGGGACAAAAAACAAAATAATAATAATAATAATAATAATAATAACCACAATAGGTTTTGTGATTGTTAGAAATGTGGCAATTTCCACGTGTGTACCAACATTAGAACATCTAGCAAACAATTATTGCGAATTTATTTTTCATATAACCACACAACTAGCCTTTGCTGCCAAACTCATTTGTGCAATACCTCTGAAAAGGCTACATCAATGACAATTCTATAGATGGATTGTAGTGAATATCCCTATAGCTTAAATGAAAAACAAAATATGACTGTTACTAGATATATCCACAATAAAAAAATGCATGCCTGCATTTAAGTATATATTTTTCATTGGGGATAGATCTAAAAACAGCTTGCAAAAGCTGCACATCTCTTGTCTGTTGCCTTTGCAAGTCCTCCCCTTCTAACCCCACCCAGACTTAAAGGGACACTATAGTCACCTAAACAACTTTAGCATAATGAAGCAGTTTTGGTGTATAGAACATGTCCCTGCAGCCTCACTGCTCAATCCTCTGCCATTTAGGAGTTAAATCCCTTTGTTTATGAACCCTAGTCACACCTCCCTGCATGTGACTTGCACAGCCTTCCATAAACACTTCCTGTAAAGAGAGCCCTATTTAGGCTTTTATTGCAAGTTCTGTTTAATTAAGATTCTCTTATCCCCTGCTATGTTAATAGCTTGCTAGACCCTGCAAGAGCCTCCTGTATGTGATTAAAGTTCAATTTAGAGATTGAGTTACAATTATTTAAGGTAAATTACATCTGTTTGAAAGTCAAACCAGTTTTTTTTTTTTTCATGCAGGCTCTGTCAATCATAGCCATGGGAGGTGTGGCTAGGGCTGCATAAACAGAAACAAAGTGATTTAACTCCTAAATGACAGTGAAATTGCAGAGGAATTATCTATACACTAAAACCGCTTTATTTAGCTAAAGTAATTTAGGTGACTATAGTGTTCCTTTAATACAGCTCAATGAGTAGTCTTTGCAAGTCTCTGGGCAATTGCTGCCTCCTGAGTTTAGCTCCGCGGAGTACAAGTTATGTTATGTTATTTGACAGCCAGTGTGTGCAATAAGGTTAATTCATAACCGTGTCAATTTCTAATGAAATCTGCACTTTGTAAAATAAACATGTTTTTTTAATGTCCGAACAATTGAAATTTTACATCTAAGCTACTGCAATGGGTGGTCTGTGGCAGGTTATACAACTTCCACAAAATGTTAGGTGGTTGTGGGGAAAACAAAATAAATAAATTATATACAATATATATTTCTGTAACAGGGTTACACATTAAACTGAAATCTGAAATGCAAATTGAGGCTGTGAATATTTTGTGAGAATTTTTCCACCATGAGCAATTTTAGCCTCAATTTTGCAAGTCTGAGTTTAATAACGTACAATTCAGAGTTTATATTTTGTGTTCAAAAGAAATGAAAATAAACCTCCCATCACGCACAAGCTTTTCTGGATCAGTTATCGGTAGGTTCAGGTTTTCCAGGTGTGTTTTCTAGCTATGCATATGGAATACAAAGTGTAGAAATCAAACGAACTGGAGAGTCTACAAAATAAAAATTTCATTTACCCTGATTTTCCAAAGCAACTTAAATACTGGCAGTGTAATCTTTGATGCAAATTGTGCAACAGCTTATTAAAATTTCCCCCCTACAAAACTAGTGTGGAAAGAGCAAATTAATTAATTTTTTTTTTTTTTTTACTATTACAGCATATTTTTTTTATTCAATATATTAAATATATATTAATCAGAAAAAAACACATACTGTAAATCCAGTAAGATACACAAATATAAATGTTTTCTTTTCAAAAATTACACATATATACACACAGTCCTGATGACTGTGGGATCCATAGTAACCACTGCAGAGGGTATCTTTGCATTTTCAGTTCTATGTACAGTTCTCTTTTCAACTTATGTACAAGTCTTTACAAACTGGCTGTGAAATGAAAAGGGGTCCATAACTACGGCCTGCTGGAGTGTGCGTGGGGAGAGAATCTCCCATAACTTTAGCTTAAAAAAAAAAGTTCAATGATGTGAAGTACAGGCCCTTTTCTGAAGTAGCTGTGAAAAAGCCAGATGAACCGTGCATGTGTAATAAAAAATACTTTCAATACAGAGATGAAGAGACCAAGGATAATAGCCTCTCAGCCAAAGGCACATCTGGATTCTCTGTAGTACTAAAAATAAAGTCTAAATATCATGATCCAGTAGATCACATTGTTACAGGGATCTACTGAACGAGGCACCTAAATGTCAAAGAAAAGGATCGAAAAATTTGCCAGGCAACGTACTTCCATTGTCATTGCGCCTGTGGGTTGCTTTAGAAAGGCAAAGTGTCCATGAAAATCTTATCCACAATGGGAGGGGGTGGCACAAGGTCCTCTAGCTTCAGGTAAAAAATGCGCTGAAGGCCTTGCGTGCAAAGGGTTCGGAGCTCTGGAAGTTTCCCTAGAAGTTTGGACAGACAATTGGGTCTGTTCAGGTCACTCACACTGGACGTCACATGCTCCTTAAGGCAATTAATAATCCGATTCTGAAGATCTTCCACTTTTTTAGACTCTTTCAATCCATGTCGATCTAATGGGAGGACAAAAAAAATAAATACATACATATTCACTTTTTTGACCAATATTCAAAGCCAACAAAACAAAAGGAGAGCTGGTGAACATTAGCCCCTATAAGACTACATGAACAGATGTTCAAATTTATTTAAAACATTAGGTTAATTATTGTAGGTCAGTATGTAAAATAAGTAGCTAGCACAGTTGTGCTGTGTGTGGGTAAATTAAGCTCCTGTTTATTTCCAAAAATATCCAAATGGCACCGTACAGCACATGCTGAACGTGAAAGGCGGGCTCCTTGGGCAGTTGACGGAAGTTATCAGTCTCACAAGAGCAAATGCTTCTGAAGGTTTATATATTTTTTTGGACCAGTATCAAAATAAAGTGAAATGAAATCTCATTGATAGCTGTACAACAATATTTTACTTATACTCAGAAAATATACTTTGTTTGGTAATTACATTCAATGAGCAAAGAATTGATTGATGTACAATAAATTAGAATAGCAAATATTCAAACCAGCTCACCCCTGGCTCACTAATTGATAAACATAATTAAAGAATAAGCAACAAAATTTCACCTTCAATTGATACTTAATAAAAAAAAAAAAAAAAAAAAAAAAAAGCTGCCTGGCTAAACTAAAATAAATATCACTTCAGCCCTGCAAAAGGCAACCTTTACAGGCAAACTAAAGGGTTAGAACAAACAGTTTGTTAATTAAAAATATCATGATCTCTACAAAAGTGCAGGTAACCCTGTCCTTAGCTGATGCACAGATTTTGTACATTTATGTGTACTGCAGGAGACCTATGTTTACCTGTAATGATGACAAGGGCAGAAAGGCAGGAGAAAGATGGGACATCGATATTCATCCGTTGCAGACTGTGTGAAAATTCAATGATTGAATCAATCCACTCTCCAAATCCCCGGACACACTGCATGCGATGAAGTACCACTCCATTACAGAAGATGAGCTTTCCTTCATCAGGTTTTGATCTGGTTAGGAAAAAAAAAAAACACACCAGTCAAAAACAAAAAATACACAAATAATATTCATTGTGTTCCAATGTCCAACATGATAGCTAGGCGAAAACCTCTAAAGTTCCCATGTAAAAAAGTTAGTCCCAGGGATGAAATAATTGAATGATTGCTAGCGTGTTCATTTTACGGTCACAAATAAGTCATTCCATCAACTAAAATGCATCTGTATTTCTCAACAGGACATTCTAAAGACCTGGACAACCGGTTCATACATTTGTAGTAAAAGCCAACATGGATTAAAGTGGAACTGGCACTTCTCTAAAGTTATACCAATAAAACCATTTCACACAAAAAACAAACTTACTAAATATAGAGGTTAAGTAAACAGCTTGAAAAAACACAAAACAAAAAAAAACAAAAAAAACCCCACACAAACCACAAAACCTGAAATGTTTTTAAATTCTATTCTAGCTCTACTCCGGATCTACCAGAGAGAAAATGAGGCACCTAATGGGAAGTCTGATTAGCTGCACCAGCTTCATAAAACTATGTGATTCTTAAAGGAGGTCAATGAATGGTTACCACAAAAGCAGCATCTCATTAACTGAATGACCAAAAAATACAATAATAAATAAATAAAATACAAATGGGAAATGCATATAGCTCTAGTGAATTGCAAGTTACAAGTTACTTTCCATTAACTAGAGGATAGTGTAGGAGTGGCAACACGGTGATCCACAGGATAAGACTCTCGTAAACTAATGTTACTATTAAGAGCAATGAAATAGGAAGGGATGGAGGTGCAGGGTTTTTCTAGACTTCAGAACTCTAATAAAATGTAAACAATCTATTTAAAAGTGTACGCAATAACAACATGACAGGCACCAGGTTTTGAAACTGTTGATTTGTCAATTATCTGTCAACAAAAATATAATCTTGCTTTTCAAAGTGCCCATTTGGTAGTAATCGTAAATAGAATAGATGAGCCCAACAACATTAAATTGTGCCCGATATGGTCCTCCCTCTCCTTTTGGCTCGTCTATCAGCCAAAGAATCAGATTTCTCCAGCAGGCAGGTATCTCTGCCTTCTCACTTGTTTATTACGGCACGTCCTGCTCAGTGTTCAGAACGGGATTAGGAACACAAACTACAGACCCAGTGACAGCTGGTTTACCTGTATGCCAGGCGCAGGATGAACAGTTCCAAAAACGCAGACTCTAGAAGAAGGTCCTGATCTTCTTTGGGGAGATCCAGAAATCCTTGGATTTTCTCTGCCCACTTGCGTATCACTTCTAAGGAACCTGAGAGTAGATCATAAAACTGTTGCACATCGAGAGCGTTCTCCTTCTCCAACTGGACAGGCACATTTTCCTGAAACTAAAAAAAACAAGAGGCATGGTGAAACATTTCATAGGGTTACCAGCTTAACTCTTTACATAATGCTTTCTTCACTTTAAGCTATATCATAGCATGTACAGTTTTAATACATTAAGGAATAGAGAACAGGTTTTAAAAATAGCATGACAGAAGGAAGCAAAAACCAAAACAAAAAAAACCCTGTTCTTTAAGAATCATATTCCTAAATCACATTGCTCAATGTGACCAAAGCTGCAAAGTTTGTTGCCACAATGCAAGATAAGAATAATAACGATAACATGTTTAGTGACACATGTTGGATAAAGTAATGGCAATACAACTTCTGGTTAATGCAAAGGCATGCAGGACATACAATGAACTGTTGTATGCAGCAATGGGGACTTTGACCAGAAGTTGCCGCTCTGAGATTGCAGTTGTCACTAGGGGTAATTTTGCAAAAAAATAATAAAAATAAAATCTGCACAAGTAACAATTCTGCTTTCACTTGCTTTATAAAAATAGGAAACATTTGTAAAAAGTAAACAGAGGTAGCCTTAAAGTTACAACCGAGCATTCTAGATAAAAGTAATTATATGGGATTTATGTAGAACTTTGGGGTTAAATTCTAAAGTGGAGCAACAGCAGAACATTCCATGACTGCTCTACTTTAATAAAATAAAAAATAAAAAAAAAGATAATGGTCTCATTATACATAAAGACTATAGACCAAATAAGCAGAGCAGGAAACTTACCTTGGAATAGTCTAGCTTTGCTGAACTGGGAATTGAATCGATGTGTGCCCGTACCAGGGAATTTATCAGACTGATGGGTGAAGGGTCTGGAATTTGCCTTGGTTTAGATGGCAGTCGGCCCCTTCTGCCTTTTAAGCTGTCTGTCCGAACAACTAGAAAAGATCACATGTCCCATAAGTACAACAATGTATGGAAGTAAAAGGCACAGATCAAATAGCAAAGACAGAGACCGAGACAGATGCCCTCCCCCTGCAATTAGATGAGATATTGTCCTTATATTTAAAGTATACCCCCCTGCCATCAATTCTTAATAAAAAAAAAAAAAAAAAACCACTACCAACACAAAAATAAAATGTAATACAAATAACATTAACTCCGCATCAAGACAGGCTTACTTCAAGCCCATTCTCCTTCAATGAGATATAGTACAGAATCATTAAAGGTACATAGAACATGCATAAAAATCACAGTAAACCAATTGCAATGCATTGAATCAAATTCTTGTAAAAAAAAAAAACAAAAAAACACTTTTTGAGGAATGCCACTCTTCATTTGGGCATCCATCAGGCAATATCTATGCCTTAAAATCACTTCATTAAAATGAAATGATGTTGTCGCTTAAAGCGGTCTCTTTAAGAATGTGGTCATCAAATATTTATAACTAACAAATTGCCTTATACCTAATGAAGCACAGACTCCCCACATTATTTTCTTTACATACCTTCTTTTACCATTCCCACTGCTAAGCATTTCTGAAAACGGCAGAACTGGCATCGATTCCTGCGCCTTTTGTCCACCGGACAGTCCTTGTTAGCCAAGCAGATGTACTTGGCATTTTTCTGTACAGTCCTCTGTGGGGAGAAAATGGAACAATTGTCAGGGGAAGAAAGATGCCAGGCTCAGACAAAGCCTCTTCTGTTCCCATTTATTTTTGTAACATTTCTCTGGTGTCGGACTGTTCCTAATATCAAGTTGACATTTGGCTCCTAGCGAAAGAATGATTCACCTATCTTAATTAGCAAACCATCTCTTCTAAAGCACCTGATTTGTCCACAACACTGGTGAGTCTGTGCCAGCATGGGTCTGTGGAGGGGGTCGACAAAGTGGCATATTTAAAGTAAAAAAGTGTGTGTGGGGGGGGGGGGGGGAATGGAATCTGCACCTAGCAATGATAGAGATATCAAGATTGATTCCTGCAAATGTAAGGGATTCTGGCCAACACCCAGTCTTTGAAGTAGGAGAATCAGATCAGATACAAGTTCGGGTTCTAATAACCTCTGAAAACTGAATATACGTATTCTGTGCACTAAACATGAAATGCAATATTACAAGCTCTGCATGGAAATAGCAAAAAACCAACACCTAATACACAAACAATTTCAAAACAAGGTATACACAGTCATAAAACCAGTGCAAAGAATTTGCCATCAGTTTTGTAAAAATGGGTTAAAGAAAAGCAGTGAATGGCTCAGCAGCTTTTTTCCAACGTTATATGCTACTTAGAGGGGCTTTGAATTTTTAAAGACAATTTAATTTAAGGCTGCACAAAGTATTTATTTTGAAGAATCGGATCTTAAACACAAAAACCTCTTCAAGGTACGTTACAATATATTAAGGTTATTATATTCAGTCAAAATAAAGCAATATTTTATATCCATGGGCAGTTTAAATAAAAAAATTAAAAAATGCTCAGTTTTAAAGATTCAAACACAAGTAATGCGAGGACCACTTACATGGATTACCAAACAAGGCATCATCAATTCACATAGGAAGCTTTCTTAAAATTTAAATGAAATTAACAGCACCAATAAATTATGATGTGCAAGAAATACAGGGTATTAAATACAAATCAGTGCTTGGGTAGAAAACGGTTAATGCATTGTTATCGCATAATGCACAAGAGTATAGATAGACTTACACAGTCAATACTCAAAATAAAAATATAGTAGCATATAAAAAAAAAAGTTTTTCATATCTTGCCATTAACACCGCTTTGTACGAATAAATAAATAAATTACAATCTGTTCTGTTGAGCTGTACAGTCAAAAACAATTTAACTGCTCAGCTAATAAAAATGGTAGCCCTTTGGGAGAGTTAATTAAAAGTGAATAGCTTCGATGCTTTGCTTGAAATGGTATATTAAGATGAAATTTTTTTTTTTTTTTTTTTTTTTTTTAAAGAGAAGGATTGGTTACACAAACGCCATGTTTTGTTTTTTTTCAAAACATGCAACAGGCATTTTTACTTGTGTTAAACAGTCTAGGTATTCGGATATGGATAGATAAAATTGTATCTAATTATAATTAGAAGAGGCAAAAAAAAAAACCCTCAACTTGCTTCTGGTATGGAAATCATAGGTTATTTAAAAACAGAAGAAGTATTTACCAAGACTTTGAAAAAGCATGAGTAAAATAGATATTTTTTTTATTTTAAAGTGGATTATTTGTTACCTTACACAGATGCAGAGACATTCTGTGCAGTGTTGGGCACTTTTGATGTTTAATGTGATTAATGTCTAGCACCCTAGCATGATGGATTAAAGTTGCAGTTTATTTCACACCGTTCCAACACCTGCTGCCTAATGGAAACTCTTGGTATCCTAACCACCATCTAATTGGTGTTGGGTTCCTCCTCTTATACCCAGTTTGCCCCTAGCTCAATCATTTCAACGGACGGTTAGAAAAGGCATCAGAGCTGATCAAATGGTGCAGCACTGGGCCAAGAAACTTTACACGGGGGAGGACAGCTGCTACCTTTTAACACCATGGGATAGTTTTGGGACGAGCCCCCTTTCTTCATCCCAAGGAACGCGTGTCAGCTGAAGCGCAAAGACTGGATGGCTCGAAATCAAAAACATATGCCAGGATGGTCTGCCAAGTCTGTAGGCCAAGTAGCACCCTGGGAGACCAACAGGTGAAGCAAGCTAGGTCTGGTCGAAGCAGAGATAGCCAATCAGTAAAGAGCAAATATTCAGTGCTTACCTTGAAAAAACCTTTACAGCCTTCACAGGTTCGTACTCCGTAATGCTGACAAGAAGCATTATCGCCACACACAGCACAACGTCCCTCATTAGAGCTGGGACTACGTGCTTTTGAAGGGGATAAAGGACTGTCCAAAATCACAGGCCCCTGACCGAGAGACATGGCAGGAAAGCCAGCAGTAGAGTTCTGTGCTAAAGCAAAGACATCAGCATCCACAACCTGCTGCTCAAGTCTGTGTGTGGTTTGTGCCATCTTTAAGGAATTCTGGGCAATGTTTGGGCTGTGAGCAGATGTACCAAAGGAGAAAAAAGAAGGCTGTGGAATACTGCTTTTCTGCTGTTCAGTCCATGGTCTCATGCCGTCATAACTCTGTGAAGGAGAATAAGCTCCGTAGGAAGTATCCCATGTAGGCATCTGAGGATTTTGGAACCCTGGAGTTGATGGAGATGGGATGGAGCACGGACTGCCATAATAATCCGATCCACTAGAGGACATGGTCTCATCCATTTGGTTCGTGAATGAACCTGGGTAGCAGCCAAATACCTGAAACTCCTCCACCTTTACCGATGCCTGTGGATTTGAAGAAGGGATCTGGTATAGAAAGGCGTCAAATTCTCCAGTGTAACCGTCCATGAAGGTGCTGAAGCTTGGTAAGGAGGTGGAAGCTGTAATTTCACTGTTAACAAGGTCCATGGTGAATTTGCCAAACTCTGAATTCAAGAGGTCTGGTATGTAGCTATCACAGGGACCTGCACACTGAGACAGACTTCCATGCTGAGCTTGAATACAGGGCATTTCTAGATAGAGAGAAACATAACAGGGATAAATGAACTTTGCTTATAAAGACTAAGCTTTTATGATACATAAAGAAACCACATTGAAAAAGTGTTCTTTCAATTTGCAGAATAGCAGTAATGGTCACAGAAAGTAAATCAGACAGACATTTTACAGTACGTGTTAGTGGCTGAAAAGTGAATAGAGATATCTGCTGTATATATACACACCCTTGGAAAAATCCATGCCACAGAAACAAGGAAACTCCATGGGCAGTGGGCAAAGTGAAAACGACTGGGAGGCGCCTGATCTATTTATGAAGCAACAGGCTCTAGCCAAATAGTCCTACAAGGCTACTTTGACATTGCAAAGCACCGTCCAGTTCTTTCTTTGGCGTAGTGACATAAATTTACTTGTCACCACTAAGAGCTATTGAGTTTGAGCCAGACTGTCTCAAGTTTTCAATAAGAACCTGCAAATGTGAGGTTTGCTGTAATACACCTCTCCATTGAATGTAAAAAAAAAAAAAAAAATACATATTATTTTGGTTAAAATAAGAAAGCATTAACAAAACACATCTAACCCTTTAAATTGGCTGATCCCACTGGCCTTAAACTCAACATTAAAAGAAGAGCAGCCATTTTAAAACTACAATAATCAGAAATGTTTGTTAAATGCAATAGGAATTGTTAAAAAAAATTATAAATTTTTTTTTAAAATTCCAACGCAATTTAAAACCTTAGAAGTCAGCAAAGCAAACAACAAATCTGTTCAGTTGTTTGCAATGGTTGAAACCGTCATGTTACCAATGTAAAGTAACTTTTGCATTAAGAAATTCGATCTTGCTTAGAAGTTAAGGAGCCAACGACAGCACACTGCATTGGTTTTAAAAGCACACACAGGAAACTTTTTGTACTTCAGTGTATTTATTAAAATCAAGCAAAGTAGGAAGGAGCATTCCACAAAACTAGGCCGAGTGGACGTCAGATCAGGGCTCTTGCAGAAAGACTTTAAAAGACTTGTGGCAATTCAAATAATTTATGTGACAAATAATTTTGAAAAAAACAATTTAAAAAAATATATATATCTATATATTTTCTCCAAATACAGACACTATAAAAATGAGGTCATTTTAGATAGATATATACATTCATACATACACACCAGATGGAAATAAGTTTCCATGGGGGTCCTCACTTGCTCATCTGTTAAACTGTCGTGTTTGGAATTGTCATTATTACATAGTTAGCACAAGTCCGTATCAAACTTCACTGTACATGCATACTTTGTAAAAATAAGGAACATTGATGGCCGTTTACAAGATACTTGATTTTTTTTTTATTTGTATGCTATAAACTCATTAAGACTACTCAATAGAGGATTGCACTGTATAAAAACATGCACTTTGGGAATTCAACAGCTGACAAAGACCATTTTAATCCAACACAATACAACTGTTTTATAAGGCTTATGGGTTAGACTCTTCCCTAGAGGAAATGCAACCAGTAGCAAGAGATAGGAGGCTGCACAGAGCCAAGAAAGCACTTTGCACAGGGACACAAAAGCACTGCAGAAGATTTGTTCCAGATAGGTTGGGTTGTCCTATAATACACACGTTTGCCATTTAAAATGGATCATTATCTCATAGCTGCTCTTGGCGTGAATCACGGTGTATAGAAAAGCCAAGGCTTTGTGTGGCTACACAGGCTATCCAACGAAAAAAAGAACCTATATCAACGTACAAGAAAAGTTAATCAAATTAATTAAGTTGGTTTTGCATGGACAAACCTCATGCAGCAATCAAAAACAAGAGCGCCAACACACGATAATTGTAAAGATATGCTTTCATAATTATTTGAAATCTGTACCCCCACCTGCAATATGCATTATAGAACAGTATTGCAAGCGGAGAATAAAGTTATACAACCCAACCAGCACACAGCTGCAAGCAGGATGAAGCTAAGATCTATGTTGCAGACACTAGTGGTGTCTGTTAGGGAACTGGCAGCTATTTGCAGGTGTACATTGAACAAGGCACAAAAGACTTCAGCCTAGCTTGTTAAGTATCAAATTCACTTCTTACAATGGATATTTGCTCCATTATTGCAGAATATATTGGAACACATCTGGGAATCCTGTGTGAACAAGCATCTACAACACCATGTGCAATATAATTCCAAAAATAATAATAATTATACATTTAAACTTTAGATTATTTGTGTATTTATAGATTCAGAAACAAGATTATACAGTGTATAATGCCAGCATGAAAGGAGTCTACATGACAGGTTGTCTCTCCTAGCTGTAGAAACCTGCTCACGTTGCCAGGGGCAGCCTCAAGCAATGAATTTGCAGCCTGTCTGCTGCACACCGGCTACAATAGCATCACAGATTGTGCAAAGTTAGATGGCATGGGGATAGGACAAAAAAATATCAATATGCAATAATAAAAAAAAATAATACTGATGTAAATGCCATCAACACATTCTAAAAACAAAAACACAGCCAAAACCAAACCCAAACAGCATGCACATTCTAAACAGAATCCTCAGGTTATTTTTTTTATCTTCAAATTAACATTCTAGAACCCAATAAAAGCCACCTTCTAACAGATTTCATTCTGCATCGAGAATCCCCAGAAAATGAGACTAATTCCTGCAATCCGGGCAGCCTCCATGACAGACTGCCACAATAAGGAATGGGATGTGGCTGAACAATAGGCATGCACTGAGTGTGTGCAGAATGAATGGACTATCGCCATGTCGCGACATACCAGGTCTGTCAGTGGTGTGTGTCCCCGGAGCGGGCTGTCCGCAGGGGATCAGGGTAGTGCAGTGTGTTGGCAGTGCTGGCCGGTCCCTGCACTGGCTGTGGCTCGCTGCTCGCACTGTCCCTTCTCACGGCTCACTGTGCTCTCAGACCTGCATGTCAAATCTATTAAAGCCTCTGTGACGCACGAGGGGGCGCGGCCCCGGCACGGGGGGGGTGTGACGCACGTTAGTGATGGTGACCACTCTCCATAGAAGGGCAGAGGGGGCGTGGCTTTTCCGGCAGCGCGAGCTTGGAATGTGTCCCCAGTGACGCACGGCTTTTCCTATGACGCAGGCAGCATTGTTTGATCTATTAATAGTCCGGGCGCTATTCTTAGCAGCCGGCGGCGGGAGGGACCCGGCTCCAAATAGCAGCACCGAGCGTCATGGGGCCGGCCGGCGGATACAGCACGGGGGCAGGAGGTTTCCCGGGGATTCTCTGCATATTTACGGCTGAAGGGATTCCATAGGCTGGGCGGGAGCTGCGGCTGCTGCCTGCCTTTACATCACACAGAGCCAGCTAGCCACCCTGGGCTACTGGAAACCTGCCTGTACTGCTAGTGCATGGAGCACACAGAGCCAGCTAGCCACCCTGGGCTACTGGAAACCTGCCTGTACTGCTAGTGCATGGAGTACACAGAGCCAGCTAGCCACCCTGGGCTACTGGAAACCTGTCTGTACTGCTAGTGCATGGAGTACACCGTGCCAGCTAGCCACCCTGGGCTACTGGAAACCTGCCTGTACTGCTAGTGCATGGAGTACACAGAGCCAGCTAGCCACCCTGGGCTACTGGAAACCTGCCTGTACTGCTAGTGCATGGAGCACACAGAGCCAGCTAGCCACCCTGGGCTACTGGAAACCTGCCTGCACTGCTAGTGCATGGAATACACAGAGCCAGCTAGCCACCCTGGGCTACTGGAAACCTGCCCATACTGCTAGTGCATGGAGTACACAGAGCCAGCTAGCCACCCTGGGCTACTGGAAACCTGTCTGTACTGCTAGTGCATGGAGTACACCGTGCCAGCTAGCCACCCTGGGCTACTGGAAACCTGCCTGTACTGCTAGTGCATGGAGCACACAGAGCCAGCTAGCCACCCTGGGCTACTGGAAACCTGCCTGCACTGCTAGTGCATGGAGTACACAGAGCCAGCTAGCCACCCTGGGCTACTGGAAACCTGCCCATACTGCTAGTGCATGGAGTACACAGAGCCAGCTAGCCACCCTGGGCTACTGGAAACCTGTCTGTACTGCTAGTGCATGGAGTACACCGTGCCAGCTAGCCACCCTGGGCTACTGGAAACCTGCCTGTACTGCTAGTGCATGGAGTACACAGAGCCAGCTAGCCACCCTGGGCTACTGGAAACCTGCCTGTACTGCTAGTGCATGGAGCACACAGAGCCAGCTAGCCACCCTGGGCTACTGGAAACCTGCCTGTACTGCTAGTGCATGGAGCACACAGAGCCAGCTAGCCACCCTGGGCTACTGGAAACCTGTCTGTACTGCTAGTGCATGGAGTACACAGAGCCAGCTAGCTACCCTGGGCTACTGGAAACCTGTCTGTACTGCTAGTGCATGGAGCAGACCGAGCCAGCTAGCCACCCTGGGCTACTGGAAACCTGTCTGTACTGCTAGTGCATGGAGCACACAGAGCCAGCTTGCCACCCTGGGCTACAGGAAACCTGTCTGTACTGCTAGTGCATGGAACACACAGAGCCAGCTAGCCACCCTGGGCTACTGGAAACCTGCCTGCACTGCTAGTGACACCCCCAGCCCCACCCCCTTACAGCTACTATATTACAGGGCACTAGCCTGTCGACATTATTGTCTCCCCACTAGGCCCTGCTGGGGTGTCAATGATACTTTATTGGGTTGGGTGACCCCCTCCTTCTGACAGCACCGCTGAACCTTTAATGTCCTATTATATTCATACTGAGGGTGACCCCTCCCGCTGACTGCACTGTTGGACCTATAGTGTCCTGTTATCATGCTGAGGGTGACCCTTTCCCCTGCTGGACTATACTGCATGGTGTGCTTGTTGGGTGACCCCTTCTTGCATGCTGGGTGACCCCCTGCTGGCCTCACCAGGTACCACACTTACAGTGTTTTACCTCTATGGCAGTGATACAGTCATGGCTGACTGAGCAGATTTCCGTGCCCAGAAAGTCTCCAGGTCTGGCTTTGTGACACCATAGTGGCCTCAGTGCCCGAAGCCCTTGCTGCATTCCATGGTGATGCTCCACCGACCACCCTACACCTCAGGTGCTCGGGGCTCCAACTCGGGTGATTCCTTCTGCTCTGTGTATATGGGTCTGCATGTAAGGGCACAGGCAGCCACCCGGTGGAGGGTTGTGACTTCCTGGATGAGTACCGTACCGACAGCTCTGGTGCCATATCCCCCAGTGCTTTTTTTTTTTCCCCTCAGCAGCCATTCCCACTCCACAAGGGAGACTTTGACTCTCTGACTGATTGCCAAAGAGCCTGCTAACCACCGCTGGTGGCCCCAGTGAGATTCTGGATCCTTCT
Source organism: Pelobates fuscus (assembly GCF_036172605.1). NCBI lineage: Eukaryota > Metazoa > Chordata > Amphibia > Anura > Pelobatidae > Pelobates > Pelobates fuscus. Next base: position 381,474,135 of record NC_086317.1, on the reverse strand, counting down.
GGCCCTCCTCTTCGATCCACTGGCTCATTAAACACCCTCGCTTCTCATAATGCCCCCCTCTGTACCACATTGCAGAACTCCTGCGTTACTCCCTCCACCTCCTCTTGGATAAGTAGGTCAGAGTAAACCTTCGGGCAGAATGCCCCCACCCAACGTTACCGGATTTCGACCCTGCGTTGGCTTTCTTCTTGATACGTCCGGAAAA